>NC_133757.1:74951587-75251587 GCF_036562045.2 Rhinolophus sinicus | reverse complement strand
TTTTAGAATGAATCCTTTGTTATATACTTTTCAAACTTACAAATTTAATTTCTTTTTTTATGAAATACATGTCTGTATGTTAGTCAATGATTTCCCCAAACTTTGTAACTAATGAAGTCCTATTGAGTCTTCCTTATTGACTGAAACCATCCTCCCTTCAGCCTTTATTTTTCTGCTCCAATATGTTATTTACATTTTCAGTCAATTAGCTGCCATTCAGTAAAGTTTTTCTAGTTTGTTTCCACACTTTTCTGGGTCCTACTCTTCTCTTTTTCATTTGATTTCATCCCTTCATTTGCTTCAGCATATCATTACTACCTACCTGCAAAAAGTTCATGGGATGAAATGTTTTGAATCCTTTTAAGTCTTAAAAATCCACTTATTTTACCCATATAATTGCTTGAAAAATTAGCTATGTGTAACATTTTAAAATACAAAAATGGTAATACCTAATGATTTTTAAGCACTTACTATCTTCTAGGCACATTATAATTGCTTTATATATGATAACTCGTTTAATCTTAAAAACAAACTTACAAAGTTGGTATTATCACAATTATAAGAGGAATAAACAGAGAGTTTCAGTAACTCAGTAAAGTTCACATAGCTAATAAATGGTGTGGGCAAACAGTGGATGTGTTTTTCTGAAAACGCATTTCCTAAACATTGCACATACTGTCTCTACTTCTACATGTCTTTGTTCTCACCAGCTGCTCCACTTTGTCAGGTGCAGATGGATAAGGGAAAGCTAAAAAGAGCAACTCACCTGAACTGGTCCTTTCTAATAGTGTGCATACAAATGCTTTCACATAGCCAAACGTTTTGCAAGACTTGAAAAAGTGAGATAGTACTTCTCTGCATTAATTTAACACGTACATGTCTTTCTACTCTATCAATTGTATATTGATGATGTTTTGATCTTCATTTTAAGTTTGACAACAACAAAACGTGAACTCTCAAAAATCACAGTGAGGCAAACCAATGCTCTGGGACAATGAACAAACTCCAAAATGGGAGAAATTAAACCTTTGAATATCAGTGAGTAAAGCAATATAAACAGAAGTTAAGAGCCCATTATAACAAAGATTTTAATTTTGTGCCGTAGATAGTAGAAAGCCATAGAGATTTTATGCTGGTGAGTTGAATGGTAAAATTTTTATTTCAGAAAACTCACCCTGAAAGCATAATAAAAGTTGAATGTGTGTGGAAAGAAAATTAAATTATGAAAAACTATGTATAGGTAATTGAAATTGGCCAGGACCTCTAACTAAAGCAGTATAAATGGGAATGGGGAGATGGGGTGGGGGGAGGGGGAGAGGGAGAGAGAGAGAGACAGAGAGAGAGAGAGAGAGAGAGAGAGAGAGGCTTGAGACTTATACAGGTAGACACAGAAGTAGTCGTTAGATTTAACAAGGGCAGGCAAGGGGTCAGAAATAGTTTGTGAGTTCTATAAACTCGTAGCTTGCTTACTAAATAAATAGTTGTCTTGATTTGTAAAGTATGTCACATGGAAGAAGAAACAAGTCTGAAAAGAAAAAGAAATATGTTTGTTTTTTGACGTGGTGAATCTGAAGCATGTCCTGGAAGAGCTTTGCAACCTCAACCCTCTACTTTCCCCATCAGCCCACTCCCTTCTCTGACGAGAGAGGCCCTGAGGGTTTGTTTTGGCGGATATACCCACTTATTTTCCATTAACATAGCCATTCAAACTTATATTTTCTCACCCCAAATCTAAGTGTTTTGTTTTAATTCTTAAATATTATTTAATACTGATCTCCATTTCTGTACATCACAACACAGATTTTGCTGCTTAGGATGTCTCTGTACAGGCTACAGAGAATGCAAAGGCTATGGTTTTCACCCTACTTATTTATGTTTGTATGTGTAATATATACCAGTAACTATCAATATAAACATCAGTATATAATGCGATATATACCACCAGAGAGAAGAAGTTGAGTTAAGAAATACCAAAATTTGGCATCATGTCCACACTTAAATAGTAAAAATAAAAACTGTAAAAGGAGCTGCATACCATAAATGTATCATGTGAAACAACAAGCATATTCAAAAATATACATCCAATGTTTCTGGTTTTGTCATATCACATAGATCCATTTACAATGGTAATGTGTTTTGTTTGTTTGTTTTAATATACTATACAATCTTGCCAGAGCAAATTTGATTTGTGAGAAGAAAAAAAAAGTTTCTTTGGATATATTTAGCTTTCTCCTCTCTGCATGTCTTTTTTTGTTAATACTTCCAAGCCAAAAATGTTCCTTCTCAAGATTAGAATCTATATTACAGAAGGGAGATAACAGCCAAGATACCCATTGCTGCTGTTGAGATGGTGCTGCTAGTAATTTTTATAATATCTTCCCTTATTTTTTTTTGTAATAGAATTATCTCTCTTCTCTCTGTTGATGTTTTTAAGATTTTATGTTAGTCTTTGGCATCTTACATATGTTTGCAATAAGTATGGACATAATTTAGTTTTATATACTGTTTGGTTTATGTGCTGCCTATTTTGGGTTCATATCTTTTATCAATTTTCAATCATTACCTCTTTAAAGATTGAATAGCCTACAATTTTTGTTTTAAATTTCTTTTCATGGAAGTCTTTGAACTTTCCTCTTATCCTAATCTGAACCAGTGAACTTGAAGAAGTTTGATGAAGTTTGAAAAGTGACACTGAAGAAATGCCAATAGATATTACCCTAACTAAAACAAAAGAAAAAATATAATGAAAAAGAAAGTAATAGTACATATTGTTGCCAGTCAATATCAAATTGTCTAACATACATGCAACTGAAATTTTAGAAGAAATGGAAAAATAATGGGGCAGAAAAATATCTGAAGAAATAATAGTTAAGATTCCTACAAAAATTGTGAAAGATAGTTAAACATATTTACAAGAAGCTCAAAGAACAAGCAGATTATTTTTTAAAAATCAAGGAAAAAAATTAAAATCTCTTAGACACATCATATTCAACAACAAAAATCATAATAATAGAGACCGAAACTATTTTGAAGGTAGCCAGAGGAAAAAAGACACATAAAATATGGAGGAACAGAGGCAAGAAATATGGCAGTGTTTTGTTTAAAAATATGTGAGAAGGGAGTGGACTGAAACATTTAGAGTTGAATGAATAAAATAAAATCTACCAAACTATATTATTTATTTAAATATCCATCTTTCATTTCCTTTCTATCTTTCAAAATGGAAGGAGGAAAACAGGCTTTTTCAGGTAAAGTAAGACAGGGAGGATTCAATAGCAGCAGACCTGCACTGCACTATAAGAAAATTAATGGAACTTCATTAGTCAAAAGGGATATTATAAACTTATAGTAATATGATCATATGATAGACAGAAATCTCATCTACACAAGCAATAGAAAGCACTGGAAATGGCAAAATTCAAAGTAGAGAAACGTATTTTTTAGTTTTTAATCTTTCTAAAAGTAAGTTGACTGCTAAACCAAAAATAGTAGTAATGTATTGGTGTTTACTGCACTTGTAAAAGTGAAATGTATACCAGTAATACCAAAAAGGATGGGAGGCATGGGAGTTTGCTGTTGTAAGGTTCTTACACTACATGTGAAGGGCTATAATATTATTTTAAGGTAGACTATGATTAATGAAATGTATATATTATATGTCTCAATATAACATTGAAACATTTTTTAAACTTGTATAAATAATAAGCCAGTAGTGGAAGAGAAATGTGACCATAAAAATACTTAATAAACCATAATAATCACTTTCTTATATGAGACAAATAATGGTCACAATATCTGTAATATCTGTTATCTCTGCTAACTGAAAGGGATTAAGGAATATATATATTTAAGATAAATGTACCATAGTCACATTAGGTCATTAAAAAGTATCCTCAAAATGTTTTATTTATTTATTTATTTACTTATTTATTTGTTTGTTTGTTTGTTTGTTTTTAGTGAGGGAAAAACTAATTGCAAGCAGACCATAGTGTCCCTGGAACTCAGCATACTTAGTTTAGGTTCAGGCATCCCAGCACACAGACCGATGCTATCTTTAATTGCTCTGGTCACCTTTTTAGTGTATTTCCTTGGCACTGACTGATGATAAATTGCTATCACTGTTCTTTTTGTTATTTATAAATGAGATTAGATTGCGCTATTTCTCCTGGTGGAAACTCTAATTGCAATGCAGTTTTCTATTCACCTGTAAATAACCTGGAAGATCTGGGGGGTTTTGTTTGTTTGTTTTTTTGTTTTGTTTTTGTTGTTGTTGTTTTTTCCTTAATTGAAGCCTTCAGGCTGCCAGCCTTTATCGTGCAGTTATTGAAGTTGTGCATTCAGATGTCTATGGCTGTTAGATCATAACACACAAAAAGCAATCATCTGTTGTTTATCATGCAGGAAACCTTCATCAGTACACATTAGCACTTATATGACAATGCTGTTTTTTCTTATTCCATTCTTTCTGCAAATGTAATGAAAATTCATCACTGTATGTTATAATATCTGGGGACACTTTGACTATTTTGATTTCTTTAAATAAGCCAACTATAACCTAAGAATATAATATTAAGTTATAATTATGCCAGATCTTTCTTTTTTCTTCTATAGAATGAGATCATATATGGCCTGATATTTGCTGTGATCAATTGGATTTTTATGCCAATATATATTTCAAAGATGTACGAAGTAGGTAAAATGGAATAGATAAAGAGAGGATTCCACTTAAGTGGAGAATAGATCACAAAATAATTTGGAGGTTAGGATACTAAAGATAGTATAAACCTATAGCTCACAAAAGAAATGAAATGGCAAGTCTAAATAATTTATCCAAATATATTTTATATTTGTTTTTAAATGAATATTTATTACATTTCATTACGAAGTTAAGCATTATAAAAGTTTACTATGTTCTTTAAAATTTTTTATGACTATTCAAGATATTAATACTTTCTTTTAGAGTTACCCTATACTCTAGACCTGCAGCAATCTATTGATCATACATACATATATGATATATATATATATATGCCCAATTATGGACATTTTTAGCATTTACTATGTTTTTTTTGTTGTTGTTTAAATTATTCATTACAAAAACGTGTGCAGTATTTCTGCTTGTCCCATACCCATCATTGCTCCCCAGAGCTCCGTTTTCACTACATGTTCATCATCCTGGATAATCTCATCTGGAAAATGTGAATTGTCCTGTTTCTGTAATCAACCATGCTAGAAATTCAGAAACCTCAGTTTCCCCTTTTGTCTTCTGCTTGATCATCCACAGGAACCTGTGAATTCTAACTCTTTGTTAAAGTTTGCTTTCCTCATCTCTCCTTTTCCATTGCCCCAGTTTTGTTGTTCCCCTATTTCTGCCTGAATATCCATATTTGATTCCCAATTAGAATTTTCTTTTATTTTCACAAAGTTTCAACCATCCTCCACACACTAGCAAAATAATTACTCTAAAAACAAAACGTGTTTTAATATTTCAATAGCAGTACTTTGTCATAAAATTTAAACCCTTAGCTATAAAACCTTTTATAATTTGGATTTCATATCCCCATTTCATCATCATCGATCCTTACCTCTCCCTCTTTTCTTTCTATTCTTCCAGGGAACGTCCCATGTCATTTTATGCTTCTCTGACATTATATACAATCGCTCCTCTACCTCGAACACACTTCTCCCCTTCTTTATCCAACTGCGTCCAATCTTTCTTTCAAACCACAACGACTCACCTTGACCCAGGCTAGTGGCAGAGCCTCTCTCTCTCTTCCTGAACACACAGTACACAGTGTGTACTTTTATCACCCTGCACACATACCTAACAGTGTCTTGCAGTCATTGACATGCTTGTATCTTTTTCCCTCCCAGACACAATATTCTTTAATTCAGTACTTGTGTTCTTTAACTTTGTAGCTCCTTAGCATCTAGTATAGTGCCTGGCAGATAATAAGGTTTTTTTTTGTTGTTGTTTTTTGTTTTTTATGCTGCAGGTTAGATATTGTTTTCTCTACTTTTTACATTTAAAAAACAAAACAAAAATCTGTCTCTCAGAAGCTAATAACGTGGCCAAAGTAACAATGCAAATGAATCAAAGAGCTTTTTTAAATTTAATTTTCTCTGTGATAATTCCACAAAATGCATTATACGTTAAAAACAAAAGATTAAAGTAAAATGTCCAATTAAAATGAATATTCTTTTTATACTTACTAGAATTTGATTATTTAAAAATTCATAATATTTAGCTATTATTTCTTTTATATTAAGAAAATTTACATTAATCTTTAATAAAGCTTCATATGTCATGCCTGCTGGTTCTTTTATGACTATATGGATTTAATACAGTCTATAAAATCCAGATACCTCTAAACCACTTTTTTTGCTTTTCATTGGTTTCTCTTACTGTTTTTAATTTTTACTGTATTTAATATTGAAAGAAAATTTTATATTAATATGTATCCATGTTTTATTCTGACACATGATGATATAGTTGACACTGATTTTCTAGGTACCGTGTTTCCCCAAAAGTAAGACCTCGCCAGACCGTCAGTTCTAATGCATCTTTTGGAGTAAAAATTAACATAAGACTTGGTTTTATTTTAATATAATATAAGACGGAGTCTTAATATAATATAATATAATATTGGTTACAATATAATATAATATCGGGTATAATATAATATAATAATATAATATAATACTGGGTCTTATATTAATTTTTGCTCCAAAAGACGCTTTAGAACTGATGGTCCAGCTATATCTCATTTTTGGGGAAACACGGTACTCCTTATTTAATCATGTAAATATTATATCTTTACCCATTTAGAAATGTTGTAAAATTATACTCTGGCTGATTTATTATGTGGTGCTGCTGGCTTAAATATATTCATTTATGTACAATTTGTCTTTCAGTAAAAATTTATCATTATGTGTTCATAGTAAATATTCTCTAATTTCATTAATTTTAAAATACACCATCATCACTGTTTTGATCAATAGATAAAAAATAGATAAATCATTTTCTGAGATATTTTGGAAGATTTTATGGAATTCAGTAGATGTACTTTTATCATTTGACTGCATATAGAAACAGGAAATAACTTTATATAAAATATTAATCATATATAAGATAGTAACCATAAAATATAGTTTAAAAGAATATAGCAAACAAAATATCTCTGTACGCTGACTTTGAAGCCAAATCCAAACCTGTTCAAAGAGATTTAAAAAACAGACGAACTGCTTTTTGTTCTGTCAGCTTTGACTGATTAAAATTTTTAATGTATGGTGAGAATACAAAACAAGCTTGGTCGAGAGATTAAATCTGGGAAGGAGGGAGAAGAATGTGTTACACCAATAAAGAAGGAGCTTAACTTTCTCTTTGTCTGTAATGTTAGGGTGAGTGGTTGGTAGGTGGTGGGTGAGCTCTAAAGTATGCAAAGAGCCCCAGAAGACCCTTGACTCTATATCTCAATCTTTCCCCTTGCTTTATTGAGATATAATGGACATATAACACTGTGTAAGTTTACGGTATACACATAATGATTTTGAATCTGTATACACTGCAAAATAATTTGCACAATAAAATTAACTCATCCATGGTCTCACATAGTTACAATTTTTGAATGTATGTGTGGTGAGAATTTTTAAATTCTACTCTCTTAGTATCTTTCAAATATACAATGAAATAATGTTAACTACAGTCACTATGCTGTACATTAGATCCCCAGAACTTATTCATCTTATAACCGGAAGTTTGTACCCTTTGACCTCCTTCACTCCCACCCCCACCAGCACTTCACCCCTGACCCTTGGCAACCACCAACCTGTCATTCAGTCTTTGTTGCAGTAGATGTGTCCGTATTCATTGACTTCAGTCAACATCATTTGAATAGAATTTTGTGTGCACTTTTCAGTTTGATTAAATATGATAGAAATTACATTCTCTCTCCCCAACTTTCTAAATTTTGATGGGCAACAACACCTAGGTTTAGTTTTACTTCAAAGACGCAAGTGGGTGAGTTTGCACTGCCATCCTGAATACGTTGTTTGGCTTCTAGCTTAGGGCTTAGGCTGTGGAAGTGACGAAGAGGAAGCATGTGATGTGTACACATCCACCTCCTCAATTCCACCGGTCTCATTCTAGGCAGGAGACCACATCTAACAGCCAGGAAATGTAGTCTCTGTTTTGAGGTCCACATTACCAACTACAACTCAGGAACTTTTAGAAATAGAAAAAGGAAGTAAGATCAAATACTAGGATATAGATAGAAATCACCCATGTGGTTAGCAATGTACTCCTACGTGCCATCTTTTAGAACTATTTCACTGTCTATTCCAAGGCTGAAAATCTTCATGTCCCCTCTGTACTGTATCCAGCTCATTTTCTAGGATCTCTTAGTGATGAGCAGTAAGTACTCTTTATCAGGTCATGTCATGGTTACTTTTTCACTGAGAACTTTAAAAATAAACATAGCTGCCCTTCCACAATCCGTATATAACCACAGAACAAACATCATAAACCTTCTAACGTTTCCATTTCGAAAAAGGAAAAAATGCTACAATAGTTATGAGGAGTTAATTTGCTTTTTTAAAAGCTCCCCAAAGATATAAGGGCTACGTTTACATTTTGCTTTCATGAGTAGCATGCTTCATCTGCAGCAAAGCAGAGGGGCTATGCTCTCACAAATTCAGGTGCTCTGCCATCTTCAATATGTGGCCCTGCAAGGTTCATCTGAGATAAGCTATATCAGAAAGCCAAAAGGTGGAAAGAACATGGAAGAATCTGGAAATTTTCATGTGCCAGACTGAGACATTGCACCCAACACTTCTGTTCTCATCAGAGCTGACTTATTCACATGAGACCACCTAATGAAATGAGGCTGGGAAATGTGATTTAGTTGGGCATCCATATATGTAGCTTCTACAGCTGAAGGGGAGTATGAATCTTGTTAGGCAGCCAGCATTATCTACCTAAATGGAAAACACACGTCAGGCAGACATCAGTAGCTCTCTAAAAATCCTGCCAGGCAGAAAATGCAGAAATTCCCAGCCCTGGGAAAAGAGTAAGTTTCTTGGTAAGCCCATCTGGCCAGCACTGCATCTGCTCTCTGTGAGTGATTCTCTGGCCATCCTTCACTGGGGCTCATCTTATTTTGTAGCTTATTTCCTGCTAGTGCAGGTTTTGAAATCACCAAAAAGTGATCTCAAGATGGAGACTTGGGTCCAGAGTGTTTAGGACAAGGTGATTCCAGGGAGTCCAAATGATGAAAATAATACAGTAAAGTGAGAAAAGTCAAAAGGTATACAAAAATGAGCGGAGCAAAAAATGTGAGCAATCGGGGCTCAATTTTACAGTGAATCCCTAGAAACTGTGAGATTCATCACTAAATTGCCTCAACAGAGGAATGGTTCCACCAGAGACATATATCCATTTAGACCCTATGTATTGAGGGTTGTACCCAGGATCTTTAGACTTTTAACCCTACACCCAACTCCCATTCCTTAGTTCTGCTATTCATAGCAGAGTCAGCTCCCAGATACAGTGTGGGGAGAGGGAGACACTAATAGAAATTGACTTCCACAACCTCAGGTGAACTATAGACTAGGTGTAACATGATCTGATATACTGACTTTCGGATTTCAAGCCTGTGGTTATTTGGGCAGTACATTTCCTAAAACACTTACTAGGCTTCTTACTGATTTTTTTCCTAAATTTTTCCAGTTAAAGAAACCACACTCCAAACTTGTTAAGTATCTTACTAGAAGGAACCTACTCAGCCCATCTCTGACTCCTTTTTCCTGACTGAGATCTCTTAATCAGTCCTACTGATCAGGTTAAGAGACTCCATTAAAATTTTAGTTGTCTGTCAATTTCATTGTGGCGGCTGTGCGGGGAGGAAGAAGGAATTCTACTTGCTACTAACTGATGTTAAATCTTTAATTACTTCTTACTCTCTGAAGTTCCAGCAAGGATTTGGACATATCTGATAGGCTTTTTTTTTTCTTTCTCACAATCACTAGGGTCTCTATCCTTGATCTCCTTCTGGAGCATGAGTATAAAAATACAGAAAAAGGGTAGAGCACCTTTCATAAGTAGCTTGTCCTGAAGACTTCTTAAAGCCTCTCATACATCTGGTAACAACATGAAGTCACCTACACTACTCAAAATGATATAGGATCCTGGTGTCTGGTGCCAGAGTTCGTAGTCTCACGGACTCAAAGAATGAGAACGTGGACTCGGAGAGGTAAATTGAAGCAGTATATAGTTTTATTGCAAAAGCAAAAAGCACAAGAGTAGAGCTCTCCAAAGAGAGGGGGATCCGAATGGAATGCCCAGCAGGCTAAGCTGCACTAGAGACTGTATGTCCTTGAGTCTGCAATCTTCAAGTTGTTTACCAGAAGCAGAAGCTGATGCCCGCCTGCCAGCCCCCTCTCCACACCTGGGCTGGTGTCTTGTCTGATTCTGCAGTCTGATGCGGTAGCCCCTCCTTTGTAGTTCCCTTTTCTACATTTTTTCTTTCTGTCAGTTACTGTTCTCTTTGGCTTTGAGGTTCTCCACCAAGCATCCCTGACTACCTATGATTTTCCTATCTCAATAGGAATAATAGAGCCTAGACAAACCTGCTTTCCAAAACTGTGATTATGTTGCTCTGTTAGAGTCTAACATGCACAGCTACATACTTTGGCCCTACCAAAAGATATTCTTATTATTTTCAAATCCTTAGTGTTCTTGGATGACAAACGAAGTGTTGGGGGTTCAGAGGGATCACCAATCAATTATACCCCATCTTTGTTGTGAATTCTGATCATAATTAATACAAGTCAAATAACTCATCACAAAAAAAGGTGAACTCATTCTCCTTATAGTGTTAGTTCTCTCTCCATTTCCTAACAAAGAGACAACACTAAACAAAAAAAAATGACATAAAACAAGAACTGAAAATTAAGAGGTAATACATGACTAATTTTTTTGTCCCAAATGGTAAATATACTGTGAATGTTCTTATTAATCTTGTCTTTCCTTGATTTCTCCCAAATCAACTTGGGTTGACATGTTATGGATTCTGAACAATTGAAGAAGGATGATCACCATCTTGGGGATGATCTTTTCATCTCCCCCTTTTCAATCAGCTACCATTGAACTATTATATCAATCTTTGACATTTCTGAGTAATGATTTTTTGAAACATACTTTTTGACTTAAACTTTTAGTGTCTGAGAATTATTTTGGAAGTGTATATATAGTTTCCTGTGTGTAATATTGGTGGCATGGTGATTCATGTCATTCTAACTCTGAGACTGTTGAAATTGTGCAAAGTCAGAGGTTTAGATTCTAAATTTTCAGATTCTAAAGGAATCATGTCACCTCAGTGGGAAAAGGCAAGATGGAAGCTGTGGAACAGACGCCAGTGCTACTCAGGCATCAGAATCTCTCAACTTTCAAATGTAGGTTTAGAAGGAATCAAACTAAAACATTTGTTCCCATTTTTCGGTTTAACATTTCCAGTTTTTTCTTTCTTTTTTTTTTAAATTTAATTTTTCAGTTGTGGGTGTTACAGAGAAATAAGGCTATGAAAAAATAAACAACATAACTTATAAGGATTGGTAAGAAAATATAAAAGACATTAGGTAATGATCCCTAGCACATCCTTTTTTATCAAAAGAGAAAGGATTGTAAATATGAGTACCTATAGCAGTAAGTCATCATTGTGTGGTATACCTATAACTAATAGTAATGTGAACATTCTCTCTGTACTTTAAATGTCAGATTAAGTATGAAATTAGCTACTGTACATTTTAATAAATTTAAGGCTTTAAATTATAATCAACATAATACAACTCAACTTCAATAAAAGAAATGACCCCATTAAAAAAGACAACACACCTGAGTAGACATTTTTCCAAAAAAGACATACAAATGGCCAACAGGTGTATAAAAAGGTGTTCAACATCACTAATTATCAGGAATTATCAGGGAAATGCAAATCAAGGCCACAATGAGTTATCACCTCAGAACTGTAACAATGGCTAGTATAAAATAATAATTAACACGTATTGATGAGGATGTGGAGAAAAGGAACGCTGTTGATGGGAATGTAATTTGGCACAGCCATTATGGAAAATGGCATGGAGGTTCCTCAAAAAAACTAAATAGAAGTGCCATATAATCCAGCAATCCTTCTTCTGGAAATAAAATCAGTACCAGTACCTTGATGAGATATTTGCACTCCCATGTTCATTTCAACATTATGCACAATAGCCAAAATATTGGAACAACTTATGTGTCTGTCTACCATTTAATAGATAAAGAAATTGTGGTATATAATATCAGTCTCAAAAATATTATTCAGAATATTATTCAGTCTCAAAAAAGAAAGAGATACTGTCATTTGCATTAAGATGAATGAACCTGGAGCACATGCTAAGTGAAATAAGCCACAAACACACACAACAATTACATGATCTCATTTCTGTGTGGAATCTAAAAAAATAGGACCAGAGAAGAGAATGGTGGTTATCAGAATAGTGGAGGTAGGAGAAATGGAGAGATGCTGGTCGAAGAGAACAAAACTGCAGTTCTATACGATGAATAAGTCTAGAGATCTAATGTACAGCATTATGATTACAGTTAATAATACTGTATTAAATACTGGAAATTTGCTGTTAATAGATTTCAGGTGTTTGCATCACAAAAAAAGTGGCAACTATGTGAGATAATCAGGTTGACTGTAGTAATTGTTGCACTATGTATATGTATATCAAGCATCAAGTTGTATGCCTTAATTATATACAATTATTATTTTAAAATAAAATGAAAAAAATCTGTGACACCTTTGGATCAATCCTCACCAAAGAATACTTTTCTTGTACAGAATATTAAGGATTATAAAAAATAAAGAAACAGAAAGATAATGCACAAGAATGATTAAGTTGATCTGATCTTTATTTTAAAGACTCACCAGAAAAGGTTTATTCTATTTGAGAAAAAAAACTCGTGGTTATTCCGAGCAAATTATATTGGATGCATGTTCAATATTCAGATCAGTACGATCAGTAAGAAAGATTCAGTACAGGATCTCTTTAGACTTCTTTCATGATCACATGTCCGAAATCCCATTTCCTTTACTTTTTCCTTCTTTGTTATGCTGCCCCTTTTCTACCAATCTTAAGCAAAGCACAGGTTTTTCCTATTATTTAGTACTTTATTCCTAATCTAGCACACATGGGGTTTCTTTTGCTCTTTCAACAACAAATCAATAACATCTGTCTATAACTCTATTAAAATAGTGTATTTTATTTCTATTATTTGCAGATGCAATACCCGTAGTTCTCCTTATACCATGTAAGTTACGTTATGAAAAATGTAAGACTTGATATATTTGCAAATTAGTAAACAATGATAAACACTATTAAAAATAAGTTTAGCATCATTGTTTACAAATCTTTACTAGTTTTTTTTTAATTTTACATAACATACATTAAAATGCCTGCAACATGAACTAATTAATTAGAGAAGTATACAGATTTAACTTTTAACTATTGACTTAGGTACAAAATAGAAAGATATAAATATCTAATCTGTAGTAGTGAATACATGCATGGCACTAACAGTTTAAATAGACTCCATGCAGCATAAACCATAAAGTATACATTAATCTACTAAAAATTCTCAAATAAATGATCAATAGTTTTATCTCTTTTGAAAATTAGTATCAAAATATTTGCAATTTCTATAGAATAAATAAAACCAATAAAATATAATGTGTTGAACTGAAAAGCCAAGATAATATAAAATGAAACCTGAGGTAGTCAATAGAAAATGCTAGCACTTATTTCTTCAGATAAAAGTGACATTAACGGTAAAGAAAAAGGTGATTATAACTACTGTTCTAAAATTTTGAAACAAATTTTGATATCATAACAGATATGTGTGAACTATTTGAATGTAATTTAATATAATTGTATTAGTACATAGACTTTTTAATTTGAAAAATGTCAGTCTATATTAAGAATACTTATGGAAACTACACAGTCATATTTAGTAAAATACAAGCCACGTTAAAACTAACCAACAAAAGTAATAAAAATCACTAAATTATCAGAGTAATTCTGGCCCATTTTCTATACATATGAAGGTTTTCTATTATTTCATCTTTCTCAATTCAAGTATCCTTATATCTTTATTGTTTTTCTATTTATATATTTCTATGTATGTGTATATATGTATATATACATACACACACACACACACATATATATATATATATATATATACACATATATATAATTTTAAATACTGGAAGTAAAAGTAAATTGTGTGTGTACATAAATGCGTGTATATACATATGTATACATATACACACTATCTATATCTAGATATCTCTCTTTATATATAGTTTACAATCCCACTCTTACGAATTTACTCATAATGAACCTCAGACAGTGTTTAGGGTATTCAGGTGCTAATCTCTGACTATTGTGTGTTTGTTGTTTTAACCAATTTCCATTTGCCAGAAAATTCGTCTGATGCTAATGCCCCTGCCAAACAAATCTGCTTATACTGCTTCTAAGTCTTCTCTATTTCAGAGCAACACTGAGCTTTCTATTCATGGTCTTTGTTCTATGTACTGCTACACAGTCAAAAAAGAGTTGCTGCGGATTATGTAGAAGGGTGAAAAATTGTCCAGTTTGTCATTTAAAGGTTAGCATTTAAGTTCTGCATCTTGGAAAAATCCCTCTCCAGGATTTAAAAATTCCTGTTTTTTCATGATGAGTTTGGAAGTTTGGGTTTGTGTGTGTGTGTGTGTGTGTGTGTGTGTGTGTGTGTAGGGGGAGTAAGTACAGAACTCATGTAACCACACAAAAAATAGGGACTGAAAACAACACTTTTTAAAATGGATATGCTGGAGATGATCTGCCTTCTGTATTCCCTGCTACTGCTTTTTCTCCCCTGACTTGTCATCTTGGAAATGATGATCTGTGGTTCCCAAAAATGGATCATGAGAATTGTTGCTCACTCTGAATTATGAGACCGAGGGTGAATTGAAGTGTGTTGTAATTGTGAGCGTTAATATTTCATTTTTGACTTTGCCTATACATTAACTGCAATGATTTGCATTACTGTAATGCTAGCTTAATTTTTAACATTGTGTATAGTGTGACCATTTCCTCTAAGAGTTAAGATAATGGAGATGAATGATTACAGTACCAACACCAGGATGACTCAGACATCACCCAAAAGAGGACTAAAAACTGTGTTGTGTTAATGGCAGATGAAAGGACATATACAACTGGATAAGGGAGATAAATAACCACAACAAAGCATATTGGACAATCGACAGAATATAATTTGTTACTGGGCCTGATGGAACAGAGCATAAGAAAGCACACATGGAGGCAGAAACTCACAAATCCAGGATGAGACACATAAGCACTTCTAAACTGATCAAATGATTTTTCATCTCCCAAAAAGTTATCAATGGTTTGTAGAAAATAGTGGCTGCTGAAAATGCTTGGACATACCACAGTAAGCAATGAATAGTTCCTTAATTGATCTAAGAAACTGAGTAGAGTTACATTTTTTGATTTGGAGGTTGCGACAAAATATCCTGTAGGAAAATACAAGGGGTCACTTTAATAACACGTTTTGGCCCTTTACAGTATAGAGCTCATTCTAATTCTGAGGATCTTACCTAAAACCGTGATCCCTAATGTTTATCAGATGTGTTGAAAAAGGCAAAAAACAAACAAACAAAAACTCCCCTTCTTGCTATTATGTACTTCAAAATGTAGAGTTTCAAATAATCTAGATTTCTATGAAGATTATAATGAAAGTGCAGAAGAAAAAAAAAGAAACAAAAGATTGTTGGTATCTTATCCAAGTACAAAGTAGACTTTGCTTATTTATCTGCATGTTTGGCAGACGATGCAAATGTAAATTTTGCCAAATTCCATTTAGTCTATAAACTTCTTACCAAATACAGTTGACCCTTGAACAACACGAGCTTAAACTGTGTGGGTTCACTTATATGTGAATATTTTTCAATAAATACTGTAAATGTATTTTCTCTCAGGATTTTTTTTGCATTTTCTTTGTTCTAGCTTATTTTGTTGCAATACAGTATATAATAGATATAACATACAAAATATGTGTTAATGGACTGTTTATGTTATCATCAGAAAGGCTTCTGGTCAACAGAAGGCTATTGGCAGTTAAGTTTGGGGGGAGTCAAAAGTTACATGCACATTTCTGACTGCTTGGAGAGAAGGCTCTCCTAACCTCTGCATTGTTCAAGGGTTAACTGTAATGACAAGATCCTATTTGCAAACTATCTTGCATACCTTGTATATAATGCTGTCAAAAAAAGGAGTGGGGTTTGCTAACTTGGTGATATCGAGGCTTTCATTATAGCGGTTTTCTTCACTTTCACACTTTTCAGTTTTCTTAAATCCTGTAGATGAACTTAACAAGATTTCAACTTTACAGAAAAGGAAAGCGATACCCTTCTTAGACATGTGCCTACAAGATGGTTATCATTTTTGCTGGCTGTAAAGGTTTAAAAATGTTGGCCTGACATCAAATCATATTTTTAAAGTATGGGAATACAGGGAGTTTCTCCCTAATTTAAAGACATATTGACAATGAGAATGGGGAGAAGTATTACAGTAAAACAGAAATCTCTATGTTGCCTCACCAAAGCTGTTCGATGAGGACATATGGGGCCTATGTAGTTAAAGATGAAAGGACTGAATTTGCGTTGTTCACTATTATATGTAGGCTACACAGAAATTCTCACAGTAAAAAGTTAATCAAGTATTTGGAAATAAAATAGCTTCAGAACTGGAAAAAAAACCAGAAACACCAGAAAAGGGCAGCCAAGTTAAAGAAGACTTTCTCATGTCGTTACCAAAATTGACTCACTTGAAACTAAACTTTAGTTTCACAAATTCAAGTTACCTCTGTGCATTAAAACATTTTTTTCCTGAGAAGAGGATGTTTAATTTATGATGACATCCATGTGCTTCAGAGAGATTAAAAATGATGGGCATTTTAGCCATGGAGAGCCTATATGATACATTTATAAGTCCAAAGAACCTGACTGACAAATAGCTATTTTACCAGAGCTAGCAGTAGTATAAATGAGTGGACACTTTTGGAGAATGGGATCTATTTCCTATATGTCTAAAAACTTGCTGTTTCCGGTCAGTAAAATCCTAATTATTTTATGTTTAACTGTTTTTGTAGTGAGGCTATTTATCTTGGTGCCACCTCATTGAACTAACACCAGGAATCAATGTAACACAGGCTTGAGAAGAGCAGAGCTGCAAGTCAGAGTAAATTTTACATTAGACTGCATTCAGTTTTATCTACACAAAAGAAAAGAAAAATGTCCCAATAGCTGCAGGAAGTTTAGAGAAGTACTATTTAAAAAGGAAACAGAGAGTAAAAATATTCTACTGTATAATGGGACAGAAGAAAAAAGTCATTATTTTTAAATTAAACATAAGTAGTATCTATTTCATTGGTCCTACTATATTAATGTCCTTTTAAAAAGCTTACATCTTATATCAGATCAATACATAATAATACGGTCTATAATATTTAACTATCTGATATATATCTTACTTATTTTCATTTTTAAAAAATATTATTTTTGACAAATTTTATTATGTATTATTGTAATTATTCTTTTGGTTACATTTCTAATTTTGAAATACATAGTAATTGTCTGTTTATGTTATGGTCAATATTTAGCAGCATCTCTGTTCTTTCCACATTATAAGACGAGGCTATTATTGACATGTAAGTTCCTACATTTTACTTCCCATTAGTACATGTCACCTTCAGTCAGCTCTGCTTTCGTTTATGCCCTACGCTAGTATTCCTCTGTACTTTCTCCATGACTTAAATCTATATTTTAAAATGAATAACAGAAAAAATTACCCTATTATGACCATATTTAATTTTTCTCACATTCCACTCATAGATTGTTTTGAAGATAGTCCTGGTAGTAATAGTAATGGAGTAACATCGCTGTTAACCATCTTTTGCTGATATTATAAAACCCTCACTGTTTTGTTTGGCCTATTTTATCATGTCTTCATTTTATTTTCTGCTCCCTCAATCAAACATTTTCATTTACTGATTGAAAATCCTTTTGTGAGACTTTCAATCTCCATTCTCGTGCTAAAATTTTGCTCTCCAACCTGTAGTCGAACTGCCACCTTGGGACTCACTGACAGTAACAACTACTGTTAGCTGCTTTCTAAGACATTTTCTTCCATGATGGATAGTGTCAATGTGCCAGAATACATCCTTACCTAACTTCCCGTCTTGCACCCTGCGCTGCCAGGAGAGGCTCCAGGCACCTGAGATACTGAACTGGAAAATCATCTTACTTGTTTTTATTAATCTTTCTTAAATGCGTATGTGTATCACAGTTATCACAGTGTTGAACATTAGAAGTATTTGGGTCTTTATTTAGAAGTTTGGTGATTTTTTTGTGACCAAAAATATGCCACAGGAATTTTGTTTATATCAAGTAATCTATGGTAAAATCAGTTTTGTTGTGTGTCCTCTTGTTTAAAGTCATGATTCCCAAGAACTTATAGATATCTTTAAGTGAAGACTTTACTTGCTATATATAGTAGTACAAGATGATAAGCTAAACGGAAAAGGATGAAAATGAGGAGCACATTTCAAACAGTTTAAATGAGAGATTAACTAGTCCCCAAAAGACTTTAAACTGATCATTTAAAAAATATTAGCAACTTGAGAATATTTAAAGATATAAAGAAAGGAACACTTTACAAGAAAGGACCATGTTAGAAATGGGCATATTCATATGACTGATGTCTCAGATGTGTTAAGGTATGATCACCAGAGACCAGGTACGATTGTAAGTGAATTTTACAAATGGTGCATGTGTGTTTACTGTTGTACTGAGGTGAGATCAGGAAATGTTAAAAACTCAGGTTTTCCTAATCCACTCACCTTCTCCTCCGTCCCCACCCTCCTCCCATCTAGCAACCATCAGTTTCTTCTTTATATCTCTGAGACTATTTCTGTTTGGTTTGCTCATTTATTCTGTTCTTTAGATTCCACATGTAAGTGAGATCGTATGGTATTTGCCTTTCTCCTTCTGAAATTTCAATTAGCAAAATATCTTCTAGGTCCATCCAAATTGGTAGCCACAATATTGCCACAGGGATATGAAAGACAGTTTGGGGAACATAATCAATAATGTTGTAAAGATTTTGCAGGGTGTCAGATGGGCACATGTCATGGACGGTGTAGATGCCTGACCACTGCATTGTACACCTGAAGATGAAGCTGAATAATATTGAATATCAACTATAATTATATTCAACATTTATCTATATCTATATCTATATCTATATCTATATCTATATCTATATCTATATCTATATCTATATCTATATCTATCTATCTATCTATATCTATCTATCTATCTATCTATCTATCTATCTATCTATCTATATATATATATGCTCATGGGATATGGAGTACAGCACAGGGAATAGAGTCAATGGAATTGTAACAGCTACATATGATGTCAGAGGGGTAGCAGATTGAGGGAAGGGGGTTATCACTTTGTGAAGGGCGTAAATGTCTAACTATTACATTGTTTTCTATACCTGAAACTAAAAAAAAAAGCAAACAAACAAACAAACAAACAACAAACAAAAAACCTCAGGTTTTTCTATTATGTATGAAGCAACATATTATTGGGTAGGGGTTAGGTGGGAATGAGTTGAAATTGGGAACTTAAAATGAAATGACCACTTCTGAGATAACATCTGTGAATCAGACCCTATGAAAACAATTACAGATAAGCAAAGGGCTAAGTAGCTAAGCCTCGATAAGGGTAAATTTGAAAAACTGTATGACTTCAGAAAAGATTACTATTAAGAAAATGAGCACATAGATTCAATCAGTGGTTCATTTAAACTAGTTCAGACAACTAAATTTTTTATAATTATATATTTTTTCTATGAACTCCAATATGTAGACTTAAGTATTTAATTAATTATAACTGTAAATTTCTCTCTCTGTCCCTTCTTTGATTAGTATCACTTCCAGTCCAGGGAAATTGGAGTAATCTATAATAACGAACTGAGCTACAAAATTCTAAAGCAAATTAACCTTTGGGGAAAAGTATCATGGTTTCTGTAATTAAAATAATGAGAATTCTAAGAATAATAGTATTTAGGCATTTTTTCTATAAAGGGAAACTTAGTTATAGCCAGTTAATCAAAAGGCAAACTGTAATTGTATATTTACAATTGCATCCTTGTATGTCTATGCTAAAATACTTTTCCTTAATATTAACTAACTTTGGACAAGGGGAAATTTGACATTTGCCAAAAGCATTGCCTCTTTTGAATGTCAATGTTAGACTTAATTGGCTTTGATTCATATATTAGTGCAGGAAAAGTTTTTCTTTGTTTGTTTGTTTGTTTGTTTTTTATCATGTGCAATCTTAGAATGTAATTTTTACATTTTACCAATAATCTTTAATCCTCTTATGTCCAAAATTTAAATAACTTTAGGATGCTTAAACTTTACTGTTATTTTTGGAAATAAATCATCAAAAATATTTTTAGTGACTGGTGTAATGTTGGTGCCAACTTTACATTCAGATGATATGTGGATATAATATTATCAGAGTCGTATGACATGGATGGATATGACAGTATGCCATGATGAAAAAGATCTTTCAGCACTGGTTCCAATGAATGTTGACAAGGAAAACACAGGAAAGAAGTGAAGAAAAACACATAATAAAACTTCTATTTTTACCTGTCACAAATTGTTTTTGTAAGATAAGGTAAAGACGTGGTATAAATGAGATAAGCATGGAGCAAATTGACAATCATAATGATTGGACTATGATACACAGTAAGAGTATTTTTTGAGGTTTCATAAAATACTGAAATTTTTATGTTGGTAACTACATTAGAACTGTTTAAAATCCTTTTAGCAGACATAAAATACATGTGTGTAATCAAATCTTGTTTCTGAGGAATGGAGTGAGTAACAAGGAACACTGAATTCTAAGTTCCCTTGAGCGGTTCCAAAAAAGATGATTGTGAGGTCACCCAAAAGGTTAATGCAAACAGACCCAATATGATGTTAAGAATGAATCCCTAATTTTCCTGTGTATTCTAGTAGTCCCAACCAAATCACTTAGCATTACAGTTATTAAAATATACATTTTAAACCCAGTAACTTTTAATGGGTACCAGTGGACACCATGTTTGTGCCTTTCCTGAACCAAAACATGTCATTAAACTCAAGATAAGAACAGATCATGGACAGAGTCTTATTTCCAGGTAGCTATGCCCACAGCCTCAACAAATAGCGTAGGAATGCTGTCTCACCAAACATCTTAAATCCATTGTATTTTAATAAACAAAAAAATTCTCTTTAAAATATGAACATTCCTCTATAAAATCTTGCATTTTATACTTTATGGAATATATTTAAAGAGAAAGATGTTTCTTACTTTTCAAGGTAAAACTTTATGAGGAATTGGGATATGTAATAAAAAACACAAAACTATCTGAATTCCATTAATGTAAGGAGAATAAATACCTCTTTAGGAACAGTCATGGACGTTCGTATAATGCATAGTGGAAATAGGAACATGCTGATAAGAAGAAATGATTGCTGTGCTGGTTTTCCACATGATCATTAACTGCTTAGGCTTTTATTCTTTCAACTTCCATTAGTATCAGCAAGTTATCAGGTAACAAATAGTATATGTGGGGATGAAAATCATCTCATGTGAGCATTGAGAGTCCTATCTCTTATGTCTGACCTCTAAAATCACTGTATCTGTCTGTTTTACAACACTGCTTCATATTCTGAATAAAAAATAATATCCTTAATTAATGGAAAAGAGGCTAGGTTTCTTAACAAAAAGTTTGAAGAAAAGGAAGAGAAAGCAGAAAAGAAGAAGAACACCCCTAGTGAGAGGAGATGGAGATTGTTGAACTGGGATTTAGATATATAAGAATTTTCAGAAGAGTTGTGTCAAGAAAATTGGGCAGAAAAAGGAAAATTTTGAAAAACATTGACATCTATTTTGAGTTAGATACCTTTTAATAATATTTCATAGATTCAAGTAAAGTATATAATTTAATTGTTTACTTTCTACATGCTGTTTTAGAAATCATTCAATGTAGAGGTTAAGACATCTATCCCTCAAATTTATCAGTTTTTTGTTTTGTTTGTTGTTTTTTTCTCTGTGGTGGGAGGCATTTATCTTAGATTTTGGAACTTAGGTGTAATATCAACCTATTGATTACACTTATGCATTTCAATAAATTCAGAAATCTAAAGCACTTCACTCAGAAAATAACAAATGGGTTATTTTTTTCTCCACAACTTCAAGAACAAATATTTGCTTAAGAATTTGGACTTCTCTTTAGATGATGAAAAGGTCAATATTTAGGATCATTTTAGTGGCTCTGCCTGGCTCTGCCAGCCAAGACCAGAAGTCTAGGATTAGGTAGCTGCTACGGAAATCATGACAAAGTTGCTAGTAGTATAGGAGCATTGCTATTAGAAACTGGAGTAATTTTTTTTATTAAATAATGGTCCATGAATTGCATAAACTGGCATATACATATACTTTCTATGGTCAGGAAATAGTCTTGAAATCATTTAAATATGAGTAGTATAGAGCACAAAAATTCGCTATGTGAGAATTTATAAAGTCCACATTAGTGGGTGTTTATAGATTCAGAACCACAAATTGTGTTTTATATGAAACATATTTTATTCACTGCTCTAGGCAAATGTGTGTGTGTGTGTGTGTGTGTGTGTGTGTGTGT
The DNA here is from genome assembly GCF_036562045.2 of Rhinolophus sinicus. Classification (NCBI taxonomy): domain Eukaryota; kingdom Metazoa; phylum Chordata; class Mammalia; order Chiroptera; family Rhinolophidae; genus Rhinolophus; species Rhinolophus sinicus. The sequence goes on along the minus strand of NC_133757.1, from coordinate 75,228,718 downwards.
GTGTGACTTTGCTAAGATCAAAGTACATGCCAAAAGAGTGAGGGGGTATATCACACTGGAAGAGAGCTCAGATGAATTTTATCAATGATCATATTTGGCAACTAGAATTATAAGAAGAAAATTACCCATAAAATGTAAAAGACACAATCTCCTGCTCTCTTGGCATCCCTTGGAGAGGAATATTTTGGCCAGACACAGCTGGAAATAACACTGTTCTCTAGGATAGGAATTTTCCTAAAGTATGTTTTATATTTTTATGCAGAGAGTTTTCGAGCGTCCCTAAAAATGATAAAATAACACTGTGAGCTTGGGTCCCAACTGCTCAGTCCTTGTACTGGTATCACTGGAAAACCCTAAAGGATGCTGCAACCCTTCACAGATTTTTCTACTGCCTAATAATAAAACAAGCTGATTCATTTCCAAACAACACAAAAAGAATTGTCATGGTCATTAAACTTTAGAAAACCACATTGTTCTTTTCCTAGTCAACCCTTGATCTTAAAGAATAATCAAATATAGAAAAGATAGAGAAAGATATTATACCCTTCCATCCACTTCTTGGTGTTGGCAGTGTTTATGACTAATCAATTGGGATTTCATTCCTCGTTGACTGTTAACCTTCTCTCCTGCCAGCAGAAAACATTCTGTTACCATGTGTGACCTCTATGAACACAGGAGAGTATCTGAGAAATCATCTGAAATGAAATCAGTGTCCCAGTTGTGTTCATCCTACTGCCATTCATCCAAGCAATGGAAACCATCCATCTGCCTTCAAAGTTCAAAGCAGTTATGAAAACAGAGAGGTCAGTGCCATATTCCCCCAAGTGCGATATTCCTCTCCACCCTCCCAAATTCCCACTTTTCTAGTTTTGTCAGTATAGATAGAGAATCTGAGTATCAACTGCCTTTCTTTGGTGGACTTTCCTCCCAGCATTTTTGTTCACAATGATTACTCTGTTGACGCTATCAGCAAAGGTCACAACAATCAATCCCAATTTCCGTTTTGGCACATTCACACTGAGCCAGGAGAAGACCAGTCACTGTCAAGTCCAAGGAACTTTGCAAGGCAGATATTTGAGTCAAAATTAATAGTTGTGATCTTTAAGAGGTGATCCTTTTCTAGTCAGTACTCTTTCCAATCTCCTACCTGGTTACTTCTAAAAATTATCCAGCTACTATATCCAACATGTCTCATCCTTATAAAACTTCTACCTCAATTTTTTGATGTAGCCTCAGTTCCCTGGTTTTCCTGCATCTCTGGCCCACAGCATGAGCTATTAGCAAGCTCCCAGAGAGATCACCCCACATTAGGGGTCATTCTAGAAACTTTCCTTAGCCCTGCCCAGCTACCTTATATATCCTTTCAGGTCAATTGGCGTCCATGCTTTTCCCCATAGAAAAAGCCATTGACAAGTCCCTGGGGAGCAGAGCTGTGAGGAATAGGACTTTCAAATGGGAGCATACTACCAAAGCTACAGTGCTCAACACCCTGCCTTTGTGGAGCTTGGCTTTCATGTAGCTGCAAACCTGGAGTATTTAGCTGGACTTGGATAAATAAAATAAAATAACCAGCACCCCCACTTTCATCCACTGGATTCCCAAAAGGCAAGGACTATTAGGTGGAAGGAAACATTTTCCGTATTCTTGATCTGAAATTTCTGACATCCATGAAGAGTTGAGGTTTGGGAATATGACCACTAATTTTCTCTAGATAAATAGGGTATAATGTCACAGTGGGTCTGCTTTAGCTATTTGGCCCATGACTTCAGGTTATTGTGACAACAATATTGCTTCCTTATCTTGTAAATTATTTGGAGGCTGAAGATGATTTTTCTCTTCCTTTGGTTGAGGTAAAGAAGCTTATCCAATGGCCGTTGCTATATGAACCAACTACCACTTTATGACTGGGATGCCTACTTCTAGAAGAAAAGTGTAGACAGTTGATCCTTGAACAACATGGGTTTGAACTGCATGGGTCCATTTGTACGTGAAGTTGATTTTTCCATAAGTACCTGTACTGTTTTCAATCCACAGCTGGAAGTCCACAGATGAGGAGGGCCGAGTGTATGCATTGATCTACATACACCATTTTATTTAAGGTACTTGAGTATCCATGGATTTTAGTATCTGTGGGGGTTCCTGGAACCAATCCCCATGGCTACCAAGAGATAATTTAAGTTATGGGGAGTCAAAAGTTATACACAGATATTCAATTGTGCAGGCGGTGGCAGCCCTAACTCCCATGTTGTTTAAGGGTCAACCGTATATATAAAGTGTACAGTTTTCTTGTTCATTAATCAGAAAGTCTATTCCTAGTCACCACTTTCCAAGTTTTATGTAAGTGATTCTGATGGACAAGTCAAGTTCCTTCTGGCTTATTAAAGGTGCCCCAGAGAAATGATATAAATCCCCAGTGGGAAGAGAGAAGGAGCTGGAGTGTGAATAGATAGTCTTTGGGTGATGTATTTAAATATAGAGCATCTCTGTGTTTGCAGACTGGCTAATGAAAGTGTGTGCTAATAGAGAAATTAATAAGATATTCAAATATTTAACAACTGATAGAAAGGGAACATCAAAGTGCTGAAGCTGGTTCCAGAGGTGCCATTCTGTGCTAATCATTCACTCTTTATGAATAATAACATTAAGTATATCAAAGCCCTTATTTAAAGTCTTACCACTCTCTGTAGAAAATGTAGGATACATACATTTTCCTTTTATCACACACTAACATAAAAATAACCAATAGGAATAAAACGGTGATGTGCATGGCTTATACTTATGCTGAATTACTCAAAGCATTTTCTTGTGTATGAATTGAGTCATGAATGTGATCTTTCAATAATTTTAAGCAAGAATGCAATTAACCAGAGATTCCTACCCACTACACAATACAAAAACATTTAGACTCTATAGGTATCAAACTTCTTTATAATTTGCTTGCTGTAACCAGGGAGTCACAACTAAGTAAGAAGGGTCGGTGTGCTGCAAAGGATTCACCCAGTGAAGCAGAAATCAAGGGTATAGACTGAGGATATTTATGAGTGAGCTATTCAATTTTATATGGATTTATTTCAAGAAATCAGCATATAGTATAATTGTGAGGTCTGAGTAAGCAAAGACAGAATTCATGTGGACTGGAATACTTGCCCTATCCTTTATATGTGATCAGATCCCAAAATACAAGCCTAGATTTTGGTTTGTATATAAAATACCCTGAAGGTATATAAGTTCCAGCATCTCATGCTGTCTCAGGACTAATTTGCTTCAAAGCCATCAGAAAACTGCAACAGTTTAAATACTCTGGTTGCTTGCAAGAACACCAAGAAAAAGATAGTTTGCTTTTAAAATTTCCCACCTATTTAGTATTTCCACTGGAGCCATAAAATCTGGGAGTCATTATTGTATGTTTTAAAACCCAGTAAGATTTCTCTCAGACTATAGGTGAATGTGATAGTGCACATTGGCAGGAGAAATTCTGGAAAATATCAATCTAACCTTATTTGCTGGACCCACATGGGGGGCAGGGTTGCTTTATGATTATATCATAAACTTTTGCATGTGATAGACACGGTTTCAAGTAATGGATCTTCTTCACATTGGTTGTCTGATAAGAAAAAAAAAATCACTTGCCCTCTTGTGATTTTTCTCATTGTAAAATAAAAAGAAATATATCTATGTTTTAGGATGTTCTGAAAATTAAGGGGGATAATTCTTTTTTTCCTATACTGTGCCCAACAGATGGAATAAGTGCATTAAAATTGTAAGCTTAATGTGTCTACGTGAACAGTGTGCCCATTTTCTACCCAATGAACTGTACAGTGACATGGGCACAACAGCCACTGCCTAACAGACACCTGAAAGTGGAAAGTAGGCAAGAGTGCCATCCAAAAACCAATCACCTTTAATGATCTGAGTTTACATTACTGTAAATTAGCTGCATGCCTTTGGCTAAGTCATTTTAATTTTCTAGACTTTACTGTTCTTTATTTGCATAAGATAATATACATCTCAGGATTGTTCTGATGATTAAGCCAAATAACAATGACAGAAAGCACTTTACTGAGTATGTTTGAGATACTTAAGCCTTTTGTATGCTATATAATTCTTACAGAAATCACCACAGGTGGGTGACAGTATCATTTCTAGTCTACACATGAAAGAATGGTGCTTAGAGAGACGTAAGAAACGTGCCTAAGGTCATCAGACAAGGTAGCTCAAATCTGAATTATGTCTGACTCCCAAGCCTTTTGCCATAAGCCCTCCACTAGCATCCCTGGCAACGTACTCGATATTTGATAAGCAGCTGGCATTTGATAAATATTCCATTATTTGCATTAGCTTTCCCCTTTCCCTGACTAATTTCACGTCCAGGAAAAAGGAAGTGAGTCTCCTGTGTTTGTTGGAACAAAATTGATCTCTCATTATTTTGAGAAAAGAACAATATCACATACGATTTTTCTGTGGCAGGATAAATAATATTTTAATCATTAGCTTTGTATACGCACAAAGATGCAGGGATTAAATGAGTGAATTCAAGCATCAACTATTTCTTCTGCATAGAGATAGTTGGTTTAGGTTCACTTTTTGTCTTGAACTGGTCATAAGATAGTCACTGTCTGAACTTAAAGAACTCTTCTTCTGGCAGCCAGGAAGGGAACATTTCAAGAGCCTCTGAGGGGCCAGAAAGCATAATTGTTCAACAGTGGTGGCAATTATTACTTTTCTATCGTAAGTAATGTCATATATCTTATACTGCATCAAAGTAAACTGCCTTATTTTCAATACTTTACATATTAACAAACCAAAATAAAGCAGAATATGAAGAGGAATGTGATGCATTTAAAATTAATTCACAGCTAACTGTGTTTTTATTTTGTTAGTAGAATTTTGGAAGCCAATATAAACACATTTCTATGATCTTTATGAAAACATGGCATCTTTTTAGAGTAATGGTTACTGTAACTAATTTGTGTTTACATATTTAGTGGCACGTTACCAAATGCAGCAAATGAACAAACACTATTAAAACATGCAATTAGGAAATATTTGACTCTAGCCCTTTACTTACATTGTATAGCTGGTCTTGCTTGCCTAGAGCAAGCCTTTGGATGGATGTAACTTAGAAAAGTAAGGCACTGATTTTTTTTCTTGGTGTTTTATTTTTGTTTTGTTTTAACACCAGAAGTGGCTCCCTCAAGTGAAAAGTGTAAAATTGCTGGACTCTCTTAGGAACCAAAGGAAATTACCTGTGGCAGGAAGTGTGGTGCTAAAGTATTTTTTACTTTTTACCAAGATGTATCCCAGAAGTCAATTGGGATACACATGCTTTTACCATTGCTATTAAAACATAAAACAAATATCACAGTGACCAACTATTTATATGCAACTCTATAAAGAGACCAAAGAGAATGGTCTTTACTGAAGTCTCTAGGTTTCCAAAATGCTTTAGAAATACAACCATATTCCACAGTGGAATGAAAAAGACATCTTTGATAGCTCAGTCTTTTCAAATCCTAATAATCATCTGCATTTAGCAATTTTTAGTGAAAATATAACTTGACATTTATGAGACGCTACATTTCAACACTGTACTTTTTACTGGAATAGACTTTCTCCTGTAACGACACACGCAATTATCTATTTTACTTCTGAAGCTCATAGCTGTTACAATACCCTGCAGTTTTGTCTACATATAGTTTGATAATGTTTCCAAAACTATCATGTTTAGGAGAATATTGCATCAAACTTCTAATGTTATTAAAAAATAAACTCCAAAGAAATAACAGAGAGTATGAATGAAAGTGTATTTAGTATGACTACTCTTTAGAAACATGATTTCAATTTCATGTTTTTCAGGGGAATTTATGGGTTTCAAAATAGTTCTCTAGCTTCTGGCTATTAGTGCAAAGATGAGGACAAAAATAACACCTATTCTAATCAATCATAATATTGTGGAGTTTAGCTTTTACATTAATCAAACATTTATGTAGCGACAAACACCATTTTAAATATTCCTCTAATTGTCTTATTTTTCTAACTATAAGGTAGATAGTGTTATAATCTACATTTTAAACTAATGAAGCTGAAGCACCAAGAATTTATACAATTTATACAATTTATACAATCAGACAGCAAATAAATTGCAAAACATGCTGTTACCCAGCTTCCAGTCTTAATAGTTCCTAATGTTCATACCACAGCCCTTCAGTGTGGGATGGTGTAGGTGGTAGTTGTTTGGCTGTAATCAGTGTCCCCATCATTTATTTTCCTGGTGTTGGAAATCTGTTCCATAGGATTTATATGAAGGTAACTCTACCCACTATCCATACCTTACGTCCAGGCAGCGAGGATCTATTTACAGTGTTTGACAGCTATTTTGACATAATGTATCATGAGAAATGAAGGGTCTTTCTTTCCATAAGATGAATACTGGTGTGTCAATAAGTGGATTGACACGCATTTTTCTGGCCTTATGAAGGAATCAGAAAGAAACAACGTACAAAGAAAACCAGAGTTGATGGACAAGCAGAGGAAAATATGAGCCAAAATGCCACAATTTCAGTCCCTAGATCCAGATGTACCTAAAGGCAGACTAGTACTGTTCTTGTTTCATGAACAATGAATTCTCCCACTTAGCTTACATTTAAAGAGCACTTACGAGTATCAAGCTCTCCTTCTACAAGATGAGGAAATAAACTAAGAGATGCCAACATTTGCTCCACTTCCAGCTCCTTGAAGGCAGAGGTTATGTCCTGTTGATCCTTGATGTACCTGCACTTGAAGGCATGCAAAATTATTTGTGGAATGGAGGAAGGAGGGGCAGGCTCAAAGCCAGTAATTGCCAGTGTCATACATAACAGGCAATATCATAACAAATATCTGTGCATGCCTTCATGTGCAGGTATATCAACGTTGAACAGAACATAACCTCTGCAAAGCAAGCCCTGACCTCCAAGACTCACTGATCATTTGATTATTATGATGCATTCATTCCATACTTGACTAAATTTGTATTTAATATATTTTATCATCATCATGTTTTTAAAAATATTAGGTATAATTATTTACATATAATGAAATTAGGAGATATTCAGAGAAGACTTTCATGACTTTTGACAAATGTGTACAGCCACGTAACTCACACCCCTATCATAGATCATCCCTTCACCACAAAAATGTCTGTCTTTTCCAAGTAAATCCCTATCAACTAGACGTATCTATTCTGATTTCTATCACAGGTTAGTTTGCCCTGCTCTAAAATCTTATATAACTGAAATAATACAATAAAAACTCTTTTATGTCTGTTTTTTCCCCCTATCTAGATGTTATTCATATCCTTCTCTCATAGAGAAGGAAAGGCAAATAACTAGTGGCTCATTATCATAGGACATTTAGACAGTACATGTTAGAGCTCAAGTTCAAATTTAGCAACTTCATTCCAGAGTCCATGTTCTTAGCAGTATGTTCAATGCCCATTGACTTGAATTTCCATTTAATAACTAAGTATATGATCAAAGGCTTAGGGTTTAAATTTATTATAGAACATGTTTATTATTTTTAAAAGTACCTAACTAATTATAAATCATGTTTATTATTTTGTGTTACTTTAGCATATTTTATACACACAAAGGAAACAGAACCATGGTAGTAATCTAGAAATTTAAATAAATAAAAAAAACTTTTGATAGAATTATCTCACTGACTCAGGAATTGTTTTTACCAAATTGTTTAAAATTAGTTTCTAAATATTCTATCTCACCCTGTAGACCAGATTTTCTGGCAATGCGCAACAATTAAAAAAGAGTTAGATTTATGTTAAAAAGATAAATGTATAGCACAATATAATTTACAATGACATTATTAGGCACTTTAGTTTAATTTGTTTTAACTAAAGCATTGATATAATTAAATTATTCTTTGTTGATATTATTCAACAACATATTATTGTGGCAAGACTTTTTAAAATGACTGGTGTTAATCAATGACATAAGAATCAAGAAAATTGTTTAGAGAGGTATTTTCTTATTGAATTATTTGAGTGAAAATTACTTAGCAAAAATTTTGGCGTAACAATGCCATACAATATTGTCGGGGAATGAATTGCTGAAAACTCTTCATGAGTTCCCAAATGGAAGAACATTCTGTATTGAAATTTAAAGCCTCTCATTAAGAAATCGGAAGAAAATTATTGACATGTTGTAAGACTTTCCAGGGTGAATAGAAAATGATCTGCTTTTCTTCAACATCATATAATGAGACATATATAATGAAACAGATGTGAATGAGGATAATAATGAAGGCACAAAACTGCTTTTTAAGGTCCTGATTACTCCTCTCAACATTTCTTCAGGCTCTTTAACCGCTCTTATTATGGTTATTGTCAATTATATAAGCTCATTTTGATAATATTTTCTAGGAATAAACACACAGAATGATGTCCTACCCAAAGGTGATCTGGAATTCTGTCCTCTCCCACTACCTGTCCTCCCACTTCCTCCTGCCTGGCCCTAGTAAACTCAGCATTTTAAATTGGTGAAAGTAATGATGTTTACATAATACACATAAAAATTAAATGGTAAAGATAGATTTTTAATATTAGCAGTATTATAGAGAATAATGCAATTTGTACATTAGCAAAGACATTAAACTATGCATTCTTAAAGGAAGTCATATCACCTTCAAGGAGACAAAATTTGTTTATTTGGAGCCAAAATGTCTTAGATATTACCATGGTTTGTGGCCTTCCAAAGATTACAGTACATAAACCGATATACATTATATACATGTTATTAAACTTTCATGGTGGAAGTCAGATAATTAGCAAAAAATGTCTAAAAGTTTCTGTAGGAGAGTAGTAATGAATGAAAGGGTTGCAAAATACTAAGCAATGGTATGTCAGATATAGCAGTGTTGATTCAATAATTGTGGCTATAATTAATTTTTTTAATGAATATAGTCACAAAAATAATTAAGTTAGATTGCTTGGTACTATTGACTGAATGCTTATGTCCCTTCTTCTCAAAATCCATATGTTAAAACTCACCCTCCATTATGATGGTATTTGGATGTACAACCTTTGGGTAATCATTAGGTGATGAGGATGCAGCCCTCAAGAATGTAATCAGCACCCTGCTAAAAGAGATGCCAGAGAGCTCCCTTGCCACTTTCATCATGTGAAGTCACAGCAAAAGCATGGCCATCTATGAATCAGGAAGCTGTCACCTGGCACTGGATTTGCCAGTGCCTTGCTTTTAGGCTTTCCAGCCTCCAGACATATGAGAAAACCTCTGTTGTTTGCAAGTCACCCAGTCTATGGTATTTCTGTGACAGTAGCCTGAATGGACTAAGACACTTGATATGGGAGGCGGGGGTGGGGTGGGGGGGATGGTGGTGATGGGAAACGATCTAGTTACTTAAGTTACTGGCCCATGTTCACAAATGTCTCATGGATTTTTTTAATAACATAGGAGGCTTTTTTATATTTGAACAAATGTACATAAAATTATTTTTATTAAACTATTCTTATTAGCCAGTTAAGATGGCAGTAAAGGGAAAAATTGTCTCTTAGCCTATGCCATTGCTTTGATTGTAAGTAGGTGGGTAGAATCCTAGATAAATAAGAGAAGGGTGGAAATAATTCCCATACTAAGGGCAGTTTTTAAACTCTGCCTTTTTAGATATAAAATTATCACAAGAAACTTTGGTTTTACAGAGCTATATTGGCAATTCTTCAGATGAAAATCAGTTTTGGCCACACCTCTCTCAATTCCCAAGGAGGCAGAGTCAGAGAAAATTTTGGAGTTAAACAGGCAAGGAAGACTTTACTCAAGACGACTGCAATAGAGGAGAGACACTGAACTCAACTCTGCTGTAACCAAAGCATTGGAGTAAGCACGCGGAAAAGTACAGGAAGACATGAAGGGAAAGGTTGGCCAAGGTAATTAGGCCATTTGTGTTTGCTAATTGGCACTTATCAAAGTTAGTGTTCTATCCTCCCAAGGAGACTGGGAGACAGGGGTCCTATTTTCTTGATGATTACATTCAAAGGAATTGTTTGAAGTTGTTGAGAAAGACATTCCTGGGTTATAAAACTCTCAAGAGGATGAAAGAAAATTTACATATCAAAGAGGCATTAAAATTACAATTGTAAGTTTTCTAAAATAAAAGCTGCAACAAATGGAGATCAGGGGCCTGTAATCAAGTGTAAAGCTGTCTAAAGTGTAGTCAAACTGAAGGGAACATTAAGGCTTTCTTGGTCAGGAGAAAACTATAAATGATCAGTATCCATGACATAATCAGATCATGCCATTTTACTGAAAGATGGGAGTTATTATCAGGAGGAGAAAGATTAAAGTTAAACCTGTTTGTGATTTTCACTCTCTTTTGGGGATAATGTTTGGTGATTACAACAGTCTGCTTTAGGGCTTCATAATAAATACTTTTTCAACTGCTGCATACATTTTTAGATCATCTTTTTTGTTTGTCTTTTTTTTTTTTTTTTTTTTGATTACACTCTGCTTTTGAGAGAGGTTCTATATGTCTAAGATTAGGTTAATCTTAGATCAAAGAGTTATTTGGTTAGATTTTAGTGCAGGGTTAAACATGACACGTGAAAAGGGCCTTCATCAGCCATACATGGCTGAGCCCAGGTAACACAGACTATAGGGAGCACGATTACAGGTAGGTGATTACTACGGTAGAAGTGCAGCCGGGTGTGTGTGGTTTATTCCCGGTACATTTCTATCTCTCCATTATCAATACTACACTATTCTATATTTCTACTGAGAAACTTAGAAGAAAATATTCTGGATTTTTTTTTTCTAAGTAATGGTAAACAATTTTTCTTTTGCAAAAAAAAAATAATCACATGGTGATTTGGAAAGCAAACAAAAAGCAAAACTATGTGGTTTTATGTAATCTAGATTTTCAGTAATTTTAACCAGTAGGGTGGGTCTCCATGTAGAATAAGTAAATGCAAAAAAATCATGTTTATGTGGGACTACTGGGCACTAAAGTGATTAGAGACTAGTTGAATATTGGTCAAATGAAATATAAAGTATTCCTGTGTTTATTCTTACGTCTATTTCGGATTGTTAAATAACCATATTTAGCTTTGAAATCATTCTGACCATAATCATCTTTTGATTAAATAATTACTTTGGGGCACGTCAGTGCCTTATTTATTATAAACCTATTTGAATATTTTCTTCTTGTGCTTGTTTCCACAGGAGTTAAAACTCAACTGAAGATTAAATGTCCCGATTACAGGGTGGGGAATTCAAGTGAAGGGAAAGTAAAGGTGTCTGGCAGGGAGGCCCAGTTTAACTGGAATAACAAACACAGTTATACAAGTAGGTGATCAGGCTATCCTACCTCCTCCTGCACTACAGCTATGTAAGGGGGATTCATGTGTCAACAGCAATGTCCAGTCCTTTCAGTTTATTAGTTTGCCAATGCTTTTCCCTAACATTGTATGATTTCAGAGTTAAACTTCTAAATTAAATTATCATACTAACATTTCCCAAAGTGTATTGCACCAGTTAAGAATTGAGAAACAAAAACTGGGAAGGCAAAACTTTGAATCACACAAATTTTTTTTTTTCTTTTTTAATTGAAGAACTCCTGGGATATTTTATATGGTTATGTTCATTGTAAATCTGCATGATGGCATTCTAATACAGTGTGTCTCTCTAATTTATTTGACCTTCTTTTCATGAAACACTTTAAGTAGTATTATACTGTTGAAATTATATGCTGCATAATGCCATTTAATTTGGATGTTCACTAATTATATTTTCACTTCTAGGTTCTAAGTGGTTAGAAATAGTACTTTCATATTTTAAGAAGACTGTATATGTTAAGTTAAAACAACATAAATTGCACATCCTTGGACTACTTTAAGAACCCTCATAAAAAGCACCCTTTGCCTATTAGTTGTCAAATAGCTGACCTTAGCATTTTTCAAATATCCTGTTTCCACTTGAATCAATTTATTTGGCTATTGGAAAAAGGTAACACAAATTTATTAATATAAACTGACCTTTAAAAACATCATCTCTTTTTTTAAAATTATTATTTAGATCTAGAAATAGCAGGTACCTTAACAGACTTACGGATTCTGATAATTAAGTTCGTGAACTTGTTGCTACAATGTAGCTAATCTTTTTTGATATCAGAGGGATAATTAATTATGAATTTGTACCAACTGGATAAATAGTTAACCAAGTTTACTATTTGGAAGTGCTGAAAAGGCTTCATGAAAAAGATGATCTGAACTTTTCACCAAGAAGTCATGGCTCTGGCATCACGACAATGCAGCAGCTCACACAGCACTGTCTGTGAGGGAGTTTTTAGCCAGTAAACAAATAACTGTATCGGAACACCCTCCCTACTCATCTGATCTGGATCCCAATGACTTCTTTCTTTACCTGAAGATAAAGGAAATATTGAAAGGAAGACACTTTGATGAGAAGGGTAATATGACTATAGCTCTGATGGCCATTCCAAAAAAAACTTCCAAAATTGCTTTAAAGGGTGGACTAGGCGATGGCGTCAGTGCATAGGTTCCCAAGGGGAGTCCTTCAAAGGTGACCATAGTGATATTCAACAATGAGGTATGTAGCACTTTTTCTAAGATGAGTTTACTAACTTAATTGTAAGACCTCATATAATCCAACGTTTTTTCTCTTAGACTCATTACTCTCAAAGATATTTTAGTGAAAGTCAGATATATTTATTGAGCTTTGTCCTTAGCACAGATCTATAAATATAAGTATACTCTGTAAATTTAATTTACTTTTGATGTAGTTCTTGATTGTGGCAATTGTGATGATAATAATGACAGAAACTAAAACCAGCCCCATTCTAGGATACCCCTTAGAAATCTCAGGATTTAGTCTCAAATTTCATTCTAGCCTTTAGGACGTGATCAACACCTTTTAAGAGAATTACAATTTGCATTTACCCAGTTGAAAAATTTCAAGTATATGCTAAGAAGATTGCAGATCAAAGCAAACAATTACCAATGTATGCTGTTAGTTGCCCCTTCCACAAAACAAACTTCTTGTTAACTAATCTCATTATTGTCAGTTTTTTAAATGAAATTACAAAACGTTGATTGTTTATATATTGTGGCGAAGGATCACAACAGGTAAGATGTGCTGGCCCCTGATGTTGAGTGTTCCCAGCCTGTTTCATAGCATTTAATATATTCTTTTGAATCACAGAATTTGTAAATTATTTTGAAGATAACTATATTTAACTTAGTCCTTAAAAATTGAAAAGACTTCTAAGGACATCCAGGAGGCTCTTGTTAAAATTGACATTAGTTAGTGAAGACCCTTACTGTAGAGATCCCTGAATTTTCTAGAGTTCTGTCTTCTATTTTCATTTCCTAATATACAGAATTTCTCTATTTCTTTTCCTGAATTTTCAATTGTTTTTTAGAATCTTGAAGAACTTCTGAATATTGGAAAGATAATGTATTTATTAATAACACTGGGTATGCTCATAATTTTTAGGTGTAAAAAATGTTACACTGTATAGCCATATAGTCAATATTATTACTAAATGATGATATATACATAACAAGATTCCAGAGCATGTTGCAAAATCTTTCTTTAAATATCCCTTTGAGTAAGCTATCAACCCGTACAATATCTAGCACAGATTGGCATTGGGGAACGGTCCATCTTTTTCTCCTACCCAAGGTGTTCCGGTATTTTTATATGACTGTTCTCTCTCCACTATCTGGTCCTGGTTCTGTCACAGTGGAACAGATATAATAGGAATGATGGAAATGTTTTGGGTTTTCTCAGGTCCCTCAATACAATAGCAATAAATTCTTCTATGTGATGAATCAGCATTCCTCTTGTTAATTTTGAACAGCTCTTTCATCTGAACTCCATTCATCAATTCAGTAACAGAATGCTGTCTCTTTTCGCATCCTTACCAAAGACTACAAAGATATGAGTATGGGAGGAAGTGAAGAGAATGGATTAAGTTCCCAGAAAGGAAGTAGAGGAAATTCTGACCTTTTGAAGACTATCCCTACAGGAATGCTACGAATAGATTCAAAGTGAGGATACTCTACTCTCCCAGCTTAGGGAGTAGAGAGGGCTAGAGAGTGCCTCACCAGGTAGCTTCTAGCTGCGTGTGGTAGTGATCGTAGTGGGGTGGTCTCTTCCTAGGATTATCACCACAGCCGGTAGGAAAAATCCACCAGTGGATTTTCTGGTGGTTTCTATGGGGAACTGTTTCTTGTTCCTTATCTTTGGATGCCAAGAATGACATACCGCCATCTCACAGTCCTCTTTTATGTACTCAAATCACCTTCTACAACACATTTTGTCACATCTTGACCCTAGATATACTGAAGTCATGAGATTCACTGGGCTGTTACTTCAGGTGTTTCTGCTAACTTTTTTCCACTTGTTCCATTGATAGAGTAAGAGAGACGAGGTCAGGAGGAGAGCCAAACGCTTTGTAGTCCAGTTTGGAGCACAGCTGGAGAATTTGAGCACGGTTATTGAGTCAGACCTTTGAGGTAGATTAGGTGGATTCACACCACCTCCCTCCATTTTCTTAATCTTTTAGACACAGTGCTCATCACGCGAAGTCTGTAAAATCTCTCGTTAGAACTCACCGTAAGAATATGGACAATTTTTGCTAACTATAACACTTTTGGAAAATACTGATGCTCAAATATTTTCTTTATCAGAATAGGTTCAAGCCAGGAACCTCTAAAGAGAGGATGTATTTTTTCCCCCCGCCCCCGCACCTTAACCACATCAAAGTGTTTTCGTCCTATCCTAGACCAACGCTGTACAGGTTTTGATGTGTATTTAAAGACAGGAAAAGAAGATGGCTGATACATCCTAATTCTAGTCGCTTTTTTCATTGATAAAGGCTGCTTAGTGTGAAATACTTTCTCTGAATGCTCCAAGTTGAAATTTTGTCTAAACATCTGCAGCCACATAGGATCAGAAGAACCGGACTCTTATAATCTCTACTTTCTGTTCTTTCCAAAAGTGTCCAAAGTCACATGCATGATCACTAGGATCACAGCATCATTTTTTTTGAAACAGCACCCATATCTTTCTCAGCCCATCTATACAGCATAGTCTTAAGTTGGTGCAAAAGTAATCGCAGTTTAAAACGTTGAAAATAATTGCAAAAACCGCGATTACTTTTTATATATAAAATATCATTAATTAGTAATGATTCCTTTGGTTCCTTCAGCACATCTCTTGGGTTCTTGCATTCATGAAAGATGTTTGCAATTTTAAATTGCACATTTCCAACTTCCCGCCAGGTGCTGACCCATCCTATGCATACTCCCATTACTCTCTTCAGGTCTGTGTTTTCCCTTTGACCATTGCACCAAACCTTAATCTCAGCCTAGAAAAACCTCCATTCCCATCTACAGTGCTTTAGGGTTATGTACTTTATACTTGTTGTGGCCACAGCCTCTAAGTAAAGCTACAGATTGTCAGGATGGGTTCTTTGAATATTTGGGTTGGTTTCTCTCTTGCTCAGCCCACATCCCACTCATGGAGTAAGAAAGAATACCTTCCCTTGGGGTGTCATATTCACTTATTTGAAAAACAGAAATGACTATGTTGAAAGTATTTGAAATTTTCCTCTTCTGTACTGAGCATGACAGAAGATGAGGAATATGACTGGATATGACTCCTTTACTGTTGATAGACTAGGAGATTATCAAATTATAATTTAGACTTAGATAAAGTTAAAAAAGGAAATAATTGTGCTGTGCTGTAATTTAATAGGAATGGATTAGAGTCAGCAAGGGCGTTGAATCCTAATGTGTAGGGCTCACTGGCCCCAGATGACCTGCTAAGGCCTTTACCAGCCAGCTCCACATCTTCCCTAACAGTGAGGAGGGCTCCTTAAGCGGGTGTGTCCAGTGGCAGGCTCAGATTTAGGTGGTGGGATCTACCTTCCCTGGGTGCAGGCAACCGAGTATCACACATTCTACAGAAAAATGTATGAACAAAAATAAAACCAACTGAAGATTGGTTGATTTTATATTACCAACATACCCCGGAAATTATAAATCAACTCAGTGATAAAATAAATGTTATTTAAACACACACACACACACACACACACACACACACCTTAATAAATATGTATTTTACATATATCTTTCAAGGATGTTAATTTGGAAAATTATCAGTCCTTGAATCACACAGATTCTACTTTTTAAAAGTATGCACATTTTTTAAAGAATAAATTTGACATTTGAATTTGGTTTGGCTCACTTAAAGCTCAATTTTGTCTCCAACCCCCCCACCCCCCGTAGTGATAAATGTTTCTACATTTAACCATTGGATTTGTAGTAAACAACGACAAAACAGCGCTAATAAAGACAAAAAAAAAACAGAACTTGAGTTATTTCAATTCTGTACTTTTTGTGACCATGTTAAAAAATGTGTTTAAAATGTACAATCATAAATCAGATTGTTAATGATGAGGTACAACATTTTTGTTTGGTAAGTGCACATTTTAGGTCATATGCTTAATATATTTGATTTGTGTTATCTAGGAACACGGAGCCCGTCTGTCTTGTTCACTGCTTTATCCCCAGAATTCCACGCACTGCCTGCCACAGAGCAGATTCTCCATGAATAGTTACTGAATGAATGAATGAGTAATTGAATGAATTAGTGCCTCTTAGCGCTCCCAAGTATCAAGCCTGCTCAAGTAAGATAAAAATAACTATGCTGGAGCTATGTGGCAATGCACGCTCATACTTCTTAGTGTCTGTCTCATAGTTTTTCAGTGAATGAAGTTATCTGACTTTGGAATCCTGTGTGATTATATTGTGGGTAGTCATCTATGTCAGTAAATATATGGGGAAGATAACTAAAGCTTATTTAGAGCTTGTTATTCTTAAGGGATTGTTGAGGACATTTAAAGTTCTTTTTTTTTTTTTTCATTTTCATTTTTACTACAACGTTAGGAAATGCCCACTATTGCTCCTTTCTACAAATTTCGGAACTGAGATTGAGAATTTAAACAGTAAGTGTCCAAGATTTTTCTTTAGTGATTTTGAAACAATGTTTTCTGGGCCCTATTGAGTACAGGCTATGTTCAGAGTACACTGATAAAGTTCAAGAGTTGCAGAAAGTCCATCTAAGTTTCAGCTAAAAAAGCTGATAGACACTTTGAACTTACAAGTGAAAACTCATTTAAAGAAAGATGTTTACCTGATTGTACCATGCATTTTATCTCCCCACAGCAATGTTCAACACTCCAGACAAAACAACTCAATTATTCCTGGATGAATTATATGTACTCCAATTAACCCCATCTATGCACAGAGATCTTGGAAAAGAAAAACAGGAGTAAGTAGTTCTGAGCATGTTACAGACCTCAGTGCTCCAAGTAATTATCCATGGATTTTACAAAAACACACTGGGGAGTATTAATACCCCTTGAATGCCTCTTTGGCTATTTACTTCTGTATTCATAACACAACCAAAAAAGCAACTGGGTAAAAATAATTCTGAATAAGTAAGATTTCTGAATTTATAAGCATTTGAATAAAAAGCTTCCTAAGTGATGAATTTTTACTGCCGTGCATTTCTCAAATAAAGCAGCACCAGCACATCCGTGCCATTCATTTCCATACAATTTGTAAAGTTATTACCTACTTAGAATATTACCCACTTTTCTTCATGTACAACATAAAAATTTATGATGGATACCCTTTAAATGTGTATCTAAAACTATGCATACCATAAAGTATAATTTGTGATGGGAATACACATTGCATCTTCATTTTTAATTACTTTTTCTCTTGTAGATGAACTCAGAAAAATATCAAAGTAAAATGTATCCTATCACAAATAATATACCAGGATTATTTATACACCACATTAAACATTACACGTATCAATAATCTGAGTTATTCCTCTACTAAGTAACTACACAAGTCTGAGTTCAATTCTTCTTTTATGGAGATGATTATTGAATTACACGATGTGTATTATTTTGCTCATTATCCCATGATATAGTATTGCACAGAATGGAAATATCTGTATGGTTTAAAACATGCCCATTGAGTTCTGAGAGATTCTTCCTTGTATTTTCTGTTGTGTTAGATGACAATTATGTTCCTATATTCTAGGCCACTAAGTGATTCATGACTGTGCTATCCTAAGACATTTTATTTTGTGTCATCAAATATGGAGGAGTGTGAAATAAAACTAAGCAGCTTAGTCATCTTATGAAAATAAACCTTGCTATTTAAGTTTGGGAGCTACAACTTTATGGATAATGTGCAATGTCAGCAATTTTGGAAAGAAATGAAGTTCTGAAATATGTAGAAAACACAATATACAGAAGAGAACAGAATGTTAAGTTGTTAAGTGTATGTGTTCTTTTATCTTGTAGTATGTGTACAACCCACAGTAGAAGTCAGTGATGGATTGTGTAATGATAACCATATTCTATAGCAGAGCTAGTATAATCGAGTCATTGCCCAACCACACTGGTCTGATGCATGACTCAGCATGACATCTTCCAGCTGGTATCAGAAGTCATCCTCCCAGAGAGTGCTCTTTTCACTTCCTTTGTCAGGTGCTCAAAAATCTCCCTAAAGAAATTATGGTTTATGGTATCCTCAGGAGAAGACTGAAATACCACATCATATTTATTGTATGTGTCAAATCCAATTTATGGCAGTGAAGAAGACGGAAATGAAAACCACACCGATCTCTACATTTCTAAGATGCAATGGCCAGCTGCCAGGGCTCCCGTGTACAAGATGACCCCAGAATGAAGGGAGAAAATACAAAATATGTTTAGGGGCTCAAGCTAGCTAGCTCTGGATACAAGTTGGTTGCCATTCTGAGGAAGACATTTCAGTTCACTTGTAGCACGTAGAATATTAATCTTTGGTAAAAGTGAACTTCATCAGAAAATATCTGGCTGGAACACTGAGCGATTAGTTTGATGCCTTTGGGCATTTTAGGGACAGTGACCTAGCACAGTTCTTGGGTCACTGAGGAACACTGGGGTAAGACCAACATCCTACAGATACCTTCCTTAAAATACAAACTCACAAACATAAAGTGAGATAAAAATCCAAACTAACAACTGTGCTTAATGTTTGTATGACTTTGTGCTTTTTCTAATCATATAAACAAGACATTCATTTAAAGAATTTAAAATTACTTAAAAAGGAATAAAAAAGGATCTTTTCATCATATAACCCATAATTGACAAACTATGTGATACATACATATCAAAATGAATGTTTATTCAATACAGTATTTTATACCTTTTTACACACATGAAATTTCAATTCATTAGAAAGACCAAGACTTTACTCTTTATTCTTTCCCATCTTCCTTCAATAATATTCTGTTCTAGCAATTAATATACAATATTACTAATGGTTACTTCCATAGCTCTAACTCTTGATTTATTAATATTAGATGGAAACTATTGACTTACTACAACAAAAGATGACTTTTAATCTGATTGAAATCACTCTGTCCAACCCTATGTTTATTCCACCCAATATGGAATAGCTATGGTATTTTTAAAACTTCAGTTGAATTTTAATTAAAATATCAATTTTAGACAAATTTAAACAGTATCCATTGGCTCATAAGGTGAGGATTCAAGAACATGTACTCTTTCTGTCCTGAACTTATGTGAGCTATAACTTTACTATATTTTGACAATATTGAGAATATTATTTTCTTTTGAAGCTGCAATTAATTCTTACATACTTTGTTCATACCAAATATTACATATCAACATAGAGATTTCACTTCCAAATATAATAGACCTTCCACTATAAACAAATAAAAAATCAGACAAAGTATAAAAGTGAACACTTATTATATATCAGACAGCAGGCAGCACACAACTGCTAGAAGCATGGGAATTCATGAGATGAGCCCAACAATCATCCCTCTACCAGCAGACAATTTCCTAATGATGGCTCAGCAAGCTGGTCTCCAAGAGGAACCACAATTGTTCAACTGAGACAAAGAGGGAGAGGTCATGGATGCTCAAGCAGCTGAATTCTGTAGGTATGGCCACCAGAGAAGATGGAGCCATTCTTAATTGATTCCCACAAATATGCATGATGTTTTCTAAGAAGTTTTATGCCAAGTACCAGGTCTCATACAGACAATAGAAGACTCTTTATGATTTACCATATAGCAGCGACTATGGGGTTGAGAATGAAAGCAGTACTAGAGGTCAAAAAGTGCTAGGGGACATTGGTAGCCCAGTCCAGCTAAAGTGGAGAAATCTTATTGCCACGTCTTGTACATCTATCTTGTATATCCAGTTGAGACATCAGAAAGACCAAAACTTACGAGTTAATATGATGACATAAGTAAGTCCTACACTGTACCTTCCGTAACATAATGAAAATCAAACCCTGACAAGTTCAACAGGAGAGGCTGTAACTAGAGATTGATTTTTACCAAGTTAGAGGAGCTTGAGAAACACTTTGGCTTTCCACAGATCTTTCCCAGGAATTGCTAACAAAACCCACACAGGGCAAGGTGATAGCCAGTAATTGAACTCCCTACCAGAAGAAAATAAACATACTTCAAAGGAAGCCAACAGAATCTAGAGTCTCTATAATGCACCATTAAAAATACATTATTTTAGTGCAAAATAATAATTGAATAATTAGGTAAGTGAAGAAACTAGACTATGTGACTAGTAGTCAACAAAACAAGCAGTCAGTAGGAATTAAACCAATAATGTCTTGGATGTTAGATTTAGACCACAAGTTTAAAGCAGGTGTCATTTAGTTCAAATTAGTAAAGAGGGATTTATAACTATTTTCAAAGAATTAAATGAAAGTAAACACAATAAGGTGATAATAAATGTGTGTAGATAGATAGATAAATAGATAGATAGATAGATAGACGATAGGTAGATAGATAATTTTTCAATCTCATCGAGAGAAATGGAATCTATAAAATAAATGAAAATTCTAGAACTGAAAAATTATAATAGCAGAGGTGAAAAAATTCCCTATCCTTCACAGCAGTAGGGGATAAGGGAAGAGTCAGTGAACTTGATTACTGATCAACAGAAAATATATGAATAACACAAAGAGATATGATTGAGAGAAACATGCACAGAAACATGCAATTGTAGGACAAATGAAGTCCAACATACATGCAAAAATAGCGCCGGGAAGAGGAGTGCATGAGAATGGGGTAGAATATTTTTGAAAAAAGCAATGTAGAATAATTACCAAAAGTGATAGAAATAAATGAGCTTGCAGATCCAAATGAATTCACAAGAAGATCAAAGATAATCTGAAAACATTCAGAAGAAAAAGAAATATTATATACAGGAGAATATACATTTCCTCCTACAACTCATCAGAAAGAATGGCAGCCCAAAGAAAATAGAACAATATTTTTAAAGGCTGAAAGAAAGGAAAACAAAACTAGGTTCTTTCCACCCAGGGTTTCATACAGTGAAAATATTCTAGAAAAGAAGGGTAAAATAAAAACCTTTTCAGACAAATGGAAACTGAAACATTTGTTTGCCCAAAGACCTGCAAGGCAACAAATGCTAAAGGATAATTTTCAAGCTGAAGCATAGTAACTCCAAAAAGAAAAGTGGAGCTACTAAAAGGAAAGAAGAATGCCAGAAAAGTAAATACGTGGATCAATATAAAGGGCCGTTTTTTGTTTTTTTTTTCTTTACACTCTTAGAAGAGAACTGGCAAAAATAAAATGAATAAAATATAAAATGTGATTTATAATGCACACAGAAATGCAAGCTATGGCGACAACAATTGGAACTACACTGCCATGTCGATATATAATTCCCGATATGGGAATTATACTCCTGGGGCATCATTTCATTTGAGAAGTCAGAAATGGGGGGTTGGAACTAAAATTTGGCAAGTATGAAGTGTGAGATAGGAAGTTTGTGAAAGGCAAAGTATGAAGTACAAAGTTTAGATAATACAATATTGACTCTAAAGGCCCCGCCATAAATTAATAAGTAATATTATGAACTCTAAAACCAACACTAAAAATGAAAATAAAAGAGGTAGACCACAAATTTATAAAGAAAAGATATAGCACTAATAAAATATTAGAATGTGTTCTGTCATGTATGTTGGAGTAACTGGTATTTAACATTCTGGCCTGAAAACCTAAGAAACTGAACAAAATTCAAAAGATTTTTAATTTTTTTTTGGTTTTAATTTTTGATATCACTTTCTTATATTTAAATTAAAAGGCATGCTTGAACAGCAATTACACAGACTTGCTATGTCAGAATCTTCTGAAGAATTTGTGTTATTACATTTGAAATACAGATTTCAGGCCACAAAACAAGTCTCACTGAATAAGAACTTCTAGTGACCCACATATTCTAATGTTAAACCAGGCATGAAAACTATAAAACTAAACAATCTTCAATCTGTCTTGCAGCTCTTACATTCAAATTCACTAAGCAAAATAATTTTAATATATGGTGATGGAAAGAGAACTGACTCTGGGTGGTGAACACACAATATGATACACAGATGATGTATGACAGAATTGTACACCTCAAATTTATGTAACTTTGCTACCCATTGTCACCCCAATAAACTTTACTAAAAAAATAATAATAGTAATTTTAAACTTATAGATTTACTGTTTTACTTCTAACAATAATGATTTTTCTAGTACCATCATAGCATGACTTAAATAGTCTTGCTTGTGAATTTGGATGTTTAATGACCTTCTCAATGAAATGTTTCAGGTTAATGCCCCTGAACTAAAAATGTCTCATTAAGGGAATATACTCCCAGGAGCATATAGAAGTCCTGGATTTACAGGGTCAAACTATAAATGATAAATAGCAGTAATTGCATAGATACTACAAAATAAATCTTCAGAAGCCTAATAATTAGCAGCAGTTTTTAAAACCAAATGTGTTTCCCAATGTTAAACTCAAATAATTACAGGTCTAGGAATAAATGTGAAAATATGGACTGTTACATAATGAATGATGCCCAAGAATGCTGCATATTTATTATGTCTTTCCCCTTATTTTTCGTGGCATTTAAGCTTACCTGCCAATGGGATACTACCTAAGAGCCCATTATATATTCCAAAAATTGATTTTCAATTAATCTGCATCTCCACTTCCCACCTTCACCAATATACCACCAGGAAACACTGCTAACTGAGATCATTAATTCATTAAATTTGATTAGATGGCGCTTAATGGGCTCAAACTGACACTTTACCTCCTTGGGACATGTTAATTACACATTTGGTTTCTATAAACAAATATAACTAACTATAACTCTTAAGACTGTCTCACACATAATTGGAAACCAGTCCAAGATTATTGATGGCTCTGTAAAGAGATGAAATACATAACTGTGTATTTGCTAGGCACATGATTTGAATAGGACTATTTATTTCTTCTATCTACCTAGGGATCTTTGAAAATGTTTCTTAGTGTTATATTTTTTGATATAAATTTTGTAACCTGCAAATGAATGTAAACAATAAGTTCTGTTCAAGTGAAACAAACACAAAGATAAATAACCTATTTCTATGCCCCTTGTATATATAACACAAATGAACCAAGTCTGTGAGCACACATAGAAAAATCATAACTGGGACACAAGATCAATTCAGCACCATGTAAAGAAAAGTTATGTAGGCTTCATATTTTCATTGACACACTGTGTAATGACACAGCATGTGTCTATGACTAATCAATGGCAGTCTCTATATAAACTTCTTTCTTCCACATTTATTTCTTCTAAAGGGAACTGGATTCCACAGCTCTGGTACTACTTTTTAGTCCTGATCTTTTCTCTACGGTCTTTCACGCTAGTTTTGGAGGAAAGGGGTTCCAATCAAGACTTACACTATGATCTTCCACTTATATATTCTCCCCCATATGCCAAACTACTACAAAATTGAATATATTTTCTTCTTTTAACTTAATAATTTTGTTCCAAATAGGCACAGCTTAAGTTTAAATTATCTATTTCAGAAAATGTAAATTGAGTAATCAATTTAATTTTTAAGAGCTAATGTTAATGATAAATGAAATTGTTATGATTTGGAGGCCAAAGATTTGGAGCCTATAGCATTTAAACCTACTACTGGTAGTTGGAAACTTTTGAAAATCTTGTGTAATTATTATCATACATTTTCCTTTGACAGTAGTTTTAAACCACAGAAAAAAATTATTTTTGCTTTAAGAAGTCAATTATTATTATTTTTAAATATTTTATATTTGGTCCACATATTCTATTTTCATAGTTCTTCTTTCTTTGTGTGATTCTAAGTATCTATCTGCTATCCTTTTATTTCCACCCGAAGATTTTCTTTCAATATTTGTTTCCATACAGGCTTCTCAACCATTAGTTCTTTCAGATTTTATTTGTCTGAAAGTCTTTACATCCACTTTCCTTTGGAGTGATATTTTCAGTGGGTAGAGATTTCTAAGATGGCAGAAATTTGTTTCAGCACTTTAAAGATGTCTTTCCATTATGTCTGCATGTCATGAATGTCTGCCTGGCAGTTATTTTTTGTTTTGTGTGTATTATATATTCCCTTTTCTAGTTTATTTCAATATTTTTCTGAATCAATTATTAGTAGTAATTTCATTATAATATGCCTTGATGTGTTTTCCTTTTTATATATACTGTTTTGGGTTTACTGAGATTCTTAAATGTGTGATTTTATAATTTTCATTAATTTAGAAAAAATTTCACCATATTTGCATTAATGACTAAATTGAGATTATTAAACTCTGAACTGTAGGTTCACCTCTACCCTCCAGTGCTACTCTTCAGTTATATCACAGTTATTCGTGAGCTAATAAGCTCATGTATTTTTCCTATTAGTCTCTTCTTCTAGTCTCAGTAACAACTCCTATACATAAATTATATATATATATATATATATATATATATATATATATATGACATATATATGCTATTTCCATTATATGTTTGAAGTTAGAATAGGACACATATCTTGCTCTGGAAAATGGACTCTAAGTAGAAGAGATATGTGTTCTGTGTCTGGATACTTATTATTCCCCACAATGACCAAAGAAGCCTATTTGATCCAAAATCTGTGTCTCAGTGATTACATATACAATGACTCTCACTGTATATGTAGCATAAAGTAAATTTTGCTGTGCTAAGCGACTGAGAGTTAAATAACTGAGGATGTTACTGCAGCATAACCTATCTTATTCTGACAAATAAATCTTCACATATTCATAAGTTTAGAAGTTTGTTTCTAATAGGAGATAGAGTATATCAAGTAATTGAAAATTTGAAAACGGTGTGGCTAGACAATATTGAGAATAAATTTTATAACATGATATGCTAAATTGAATTTGAATAGCACTTAACAACACATACTGAATCTCAAAGAATCCGTACACATTTTATTTTTGCTTTTTTATGTAGTACAAAGATTATGGGCATCAGAAAACATTCCAGTTGCACTTAAAAGAACCTGTGTTGTTCATTGGGTTAGAGACTAGCTAGTTATCTTCCAAAGCGGGCAACTTATTTAAGCTCACGTTGACTACATTTCAGAGTCCTTGCCATTAGTTGTGGTCAGTTGTCTGAATTTTCAATTAATGATACATGAGAAAAGGTGATGAAATCTATTTCCAAGCCAAGTCCCTCACAAAAGGGTTTTATTTATTCCTTTTTCTTCTCTGTCCCTCCATTTGACAGCTTTTTGCTGTTGTTTTGTTTGAATCTAAGGTCATCTTAGAAATCAAAAATCAAAGGTAGAAGAATCACCAGAAGTCCAGTCTCCTGAATATCTCTGTTGAGCAGAACTCCCCCCAACAATAAACTTTATGTGTGACAGTGGTAAGCCACACTTCTCAGTGTTAATGAACTAACTCACTTAAGACCCGGAGATGTCAGGATTTATCTGTAACAACATTTAACTTACTTTAGTTTTGTAATCCACACAATTTCAGCTTTTCTCAGTTAAATTCAGGCAAACACAGGCCAAGTTTCACTCGTAACAGAAATTTGCTTTGCACAAAGACAGAAAGCGCAAAGTGAAGTGCAAAAGTGCTCCAATTAATCATTTAAAGGAGTTTCATCACACTGATATTTTAAGACCTCTATTTATTTGTTTGTCATGGGATTTGTTTTTACATCTCAGGGCAAGTCCTTCCTAGTTTCTCTGTTTCTCACCAACGCATCCACGACCTCTTTTACAGGAGTATCCTTGCCCTGGAAGTTATTCTCCTTCTAAGTATCTAGTCCTGCTTATTCTTCAGGACTTTTTTTCAATGCTAGCTGGTCAGAAATTGTTTCTAATCACCCTACCGCAAGTTACCCCCCAGCATTTTATTATTCAATTTAGTAATTCGTTTTTTCCCTCATTAGTATTTGTTATATTTGTAGCTATTATATTTGTTCTTCTAAGTTTATTTCTGAATCCTAAGTAGAAAATAAACTACTCCGGGGAATGCAGCATGTCTTCTTTATTTATTAATGAAATCCAAGTGTCTAGCTTTGAGAGATAATCTTGGAAGATCATTTTGAAGTAGTACAGAGGATGGATTGTTCAGGAGTGCCACAGAAAGCAAAATGCAGGTGGCGAGGGTAGGGAAGGGCAGAAGGGAGGCTACCACACATGACAAATAAATGAATGTTTAGCACTGCTAGAAATAAATACAACTGAACAAGATAAATTTAAATAATCCCTATTTTAGCTGAAACTGAAAAGGAATCAAACCACTGGCTGGGGACCATCCATGAATTAAGCTCAGGGTAATTGGACAGAAACAAAAGGTGGCATCTAGTAATTGGAAAGTAGCAGACACGTTACTTTTCTCCTTTCTGCTGTGATATTGGCCCTCCTGTGGCAGAAATAGTCTCTTTTATCAATGCTGTTTGTTAACAATGGAATCCTGAAGCTACCCAGCAAGCCAGGATGTAGTTTTTACTGTTACTCCCAGAAGCAGCAGTGAAGTAGTCAGAGTAGGCAAATTGTGAGCCTAGATTAAGAAAGTGATTTACAGTACCAGCTTTAAGAGCAACAAAATTATCATGGAGTGATTGACTGCAAGAGTTATCTGTCGGCTTAGAGCAGATCACTTCATAGCGGTAGAAACAGCAGGATAATCCAAGCAAGAAATCACGAAACAGAAGGAAACATGTGCAGGAAAATACAGTGAGTTGCATAAAACTTAGGAGCTCAGTAAGGAATGGCATCTACCAGTGATTAAATAAAATAACAAGTTTATAATGCATTTGCAAAACCCACTTTGACATAATAATATTTAGATTCTGAATGAGTACAAAATGTGTTTTCTACACCTCTTGAAACACTAAGAAAGAAAAACTAACACTAGGACCCACTGCCACAATTCCAGGCATGCATCAGGTCATATCAATTTTATTTCATTATTTTATTTTATTTTTTAAAAAATATTGGCTCAACCCATTCCTTGATTAAATTAAAAGAAAAAATGAATATGCCATTTTTTTATTGAGGTTTTCTTTTCTCTTATTTCTTTTTAACTGTGCAAACATTTTAAAGGAATTTGTTTATT
The DNA here is from genome assembly GCF_036562045.2 of Rhinolophus sinicus. Classification (NCBI taxonomy): domain Eukaryota; kingdom Metazoa; phylum Chordata; class Mammalia; order Chiroptera; family Rhinolophidae; genus Rhinolophus; species Rhinolophus sinicus. The sequence goes on along the minus strand of NC_133757.1, from coordinate 75,201,133 downwards.
CCAAAAAGGTTAAATATATTTTCAATAACCAGATTGGAGAAAGCCCTGCAGCAAGAACTCAATACTTTTACTAGTAGAACTCTGTATAATCTGCTACTATTTCCATAATGTCCATATTATGTCACTTTTGTATGGTGGTTTCCTACTGACTGCAACCTTCATTCTACCACTATCTTCATACCATTGCTCTTCCAGATCCTTCCATGAATCAGAAAAGAATCGCCAAGCTTGGTCTTCCAAGTTAACAACTCTTTATATTACATTTAAATTAATAGTAACAGTTCCTAAATTGTTGACAAGTAAAAAAAAAAAAAAGAAAATCTACATCTAGGGTCAATGAATCTAGGAGTAGTGGGGGAAAGAATGATAGGTTTCTAGTCTCAGCCCCAATCTCAAACAGAGACTCAGCCAGCTCGGGCAGTATACAGCTGGCAGCACAGAAGCAAATCAGTTTCAAGGAAGCATGCTGTCCAATTTTAAATGGAGATGTTTATCAATAAGGGTACCACAACATGAGAAAGTTAATTTTGTTGCAGAAGTAGACATAAATAGAAAACTATAATTTAAATATATAGAAACACAGAAAAAAATAGAGGATCATTTGTCAATTTAGCATAAAGAATAAACTGCCCTAGTAATCATCAGTGTAGATATTAACTTTCTATGTAAGCAAATATAAAATTATGCATTTAATTTCGTTTTTGGTTGCATTGTCATTGTCAAGCATCTCTCTTTTAGTAAGCATTACTTTTAAACAACCTTAACTGTGGCTTATATGAATAACACTTATAATATGGCAGATGCTGTTACATATGATTACCTGAGCTCATGCTAAATCAAAGGAATACCAGACTGGAATATAGACAAAGAGATAGATAGATAGATAGATAGATAGATAGATAGATAGATAGATAGATATAGGGATATATAGAGATATATCTATTTATATATCTATCTATATTTATCTCTCTCTCTATATATATAGATAGATAGATAGATAGATAGATAGATAGATAGATAAAAGGGCGTTAACAAAATTAGATGATTTTCTGATGTTTCGAATATCAGATATCAGTATTCACCATATCAATGAAGAAAGGCTATGTAGAAAGGGTATTTTTTAATTAACCATGAGGTTAGATTTAAGTATCAGATTTATATAACTTTTGCAGTAATATCAATCAAAAACAAACAATAGTTCTGAGAAATTTTGCTTCCATCCATCAGGAAGTAATTTGAATGGGACTTGCTCTGCCATTCTAATCAAATATAAAACAGGAAAAAAATATGAAATTGCTATTTGAGATATTAAACAGGAAGCTGAAAAGCACATTCTCCCTGAGAGAAAAGGACTGGGTTCAAACGAAGTGAACTCTATGATCTCTCTGGCTTTTTACTTGGATATATTTACCAGATGTAAAAAAAGAGGCACAACTCAAGCTAAGCATGAGTGAACTGAGCTGAGGAGACATGGATCAGAATTTCAGAAGCCTGAGTTGTTAATTAGATGTTGCCTGACGATCACGGAACCAAAATGGAAGAAGGTATGCAGAGAAAGAGGTCCAGAAAACTATGCAGAGGTCCGCTTGAGTCTTTGGTTGAATTATCATCTGCAAATGTGAAGGATAAAACTCCAAAACGTTGGGAAAAACAACTAGGGAGCTGTATAGTAAATGATTCACAGAGTTTAAATAAAATTGGGAGATGTTCAAAGTCTTATCAATTAGGGTGGATATCAATTAGGGTGGTGAAATCCCAGACCTTTTGACAGAGGCACCAAACAGTAGCAACTTAGTAATAGAGCTAAATTAGCACAACAATAAATGATAATCTAAATCCAAATTAGCAAATCTTAAAAACAAGGCTGAATAGAATCAAGCTGGTCTGTAAACAATTTAAATGACTGGAGGACACACACTTCAACATTCTCTAAATCAAGATGACAAATTCAAAACCCAAACTTTAGACAATTTGCTAATCATTAATACTGATATCTAATAAAAAGTTACTAGAAGCAGAAAAGTTACTAAGAAGCGGAAAAATGTGACTCCTAACCTGGACAAGAAAAATAAAAAATAAAAAAAAAAAAAAATATATATATATATATATATATATATATATATATATATATATATAATGAATAGACTCATAAATGATATAAATCATATACTTAGTAGACAAAGACTATCATAAATATCCTCAATAATTTAAAAAAAAATCCTAAGAAAATAAACTAAAGATAGTTTTTAAAACAAGTGAAATTGTTGGTAAAAATACAATATCTAAAGTAAAAAAAGTAAATTATTGGAAACATTTGCCAGAAAATAGACACTGAAGAAGAAAGGATCACAGGACTTGATGACATAGTTATAGAATGTTCTAAGCTGAAGCACAAAGAATTAAAAAATAGAAAGAAAAAAAAAGGTCCTTCAGTGACAATATTACATGTTTGAATAATGCATAATTGGAATTTTGAGGAGGAGAAATAGAAAAAAGGGCAGAAAAAAGATTAAAGAAATAATTGCTGTAATTCATCCATATTTTATAAAAAATTATAAACCCACAGATGTTAGAAGCTCAAGATAAATGTAAAGAAAAATCACACTAAATCATATCGCATACAAACTGCTAATCAAATGAAAGCAAAAAAACTTTCAAAGGAGGCAGAAAAAAACGTAAGAAACGTAAAAATGTTAGGACTTCAGAAAAATTAAAAAGTCAGGAGTAAATAAAATAGTATCTTTAAAACTGACATTTAAAAATGCCTTTCTAGAAATCTAAATTCAGGAAATAATATCTTTCAGAGAGGTAGCAAATTAAAAACTTAAAAAATATAATAAACTAGGAGAAAATCCATTTTGAAGAACTGGATATACTTATTCTACACAAAGAAAATATGATAAATCACTTCTTTAAATTTATCTACATATGCTTGTCTGTTTCTACTTTCATTCCTATCCCAACATTTTCTTCATGTAATAATACCACAGACTCTGTGAGGACATGTATTTAAGGGGACAGAAAATCTTCACTATTTTCTTTAGATTTTTAACTCTATTTTGTAATTCTTCCTCTGCAGTAATTTGACAAGTTTTTTTGTTTGTTATTATTATTATTTTTATTTCTGTTTTAGCCACAGCATAACTGTCATGCAGGTGGCAGGAGCAAAGTCTGAACACTGCCCACTGCATCTTGGTATCTAGTCACGAAGGAAAACAGCAGCAAGCACTGGCTAGAACGATGCTTCTTCAGTAGTAAGCATCAGTCCCCCATGGTCAGTGGGTCCCTTCCAGTGGCAGCCATCATAGGGACATGCCTGTCTTGTGCTGCAGAATGGAGGAACCATACCATTCCTGCAAGGGACAGATATTGTACCTGGGTTAGCCAGATGTCATATGATGCACACACTTCAGGAGAACAAAGGAGTACACATTGAGTCTGCAACAGGGAAAGACAGTCCCACAAAAGGTGATAAGCCTATCATGGGTTGTGTGGCCTCTTTATCTCTTGGTAAAGAAGTGTTCCAGGCCCAAGCCCTATTTTTAATATGGCCCAGTAAGGTCAAAAGACTGCATGAACAGAGGTGTTAGCTAAAGCTATGGTGGTAATCATATCACCTATATCTATATCTGTATCTATAGATAACACTATATATGTATGAAATCAATATGTTGTATACTTTAAACTTACATAATGTTATATGTCAATTTATATCTCAATAAATTTTCTTAAAGGATTTGTAATAAAGATTGTACCCACAAGAGACTACCTTTTCCAACAGTGTCACTATATGCTTGATTCAGTAGGAATTCAGATACTAATGTATATTTATTAAACCCAACCAAACAAAAAGTTATTTCAAGTTAAAAATGAGATTTATATTTAAAATGCATTTATATTTTTTTATTATGTGTTCTGGATACCAGTTTTTTGTGAGACTATGTTCTCCCAGTATATATGGCTTGCCTTTTTATTTTCTTAATAGTTGCTTACTGTTGATCTATAGTTAACAATGATAATGTAGCACTATTTCCCTTATTTTTCTCACAGCTGAATTTCTTGGTAGTTCCCAAATGACCTTTCCATCTAGAAGTATCTACCCTTTTAAATTTTTTCCAGGTCATCACAATAAACTACATTAATAAAAAAGGAACTCAGACCTATAAAGCCCAGTGCAGTTCCTTTTTCTGGATAGAATTTTACTTAACTGTTATTTAACTATTCTACTTTCTGGTCAAATATTTCCACATTAGTGTTTTCAAAAGTTAAGGCAGCCATTTTCTTTCCATTTCCTTCTTTGTATTCAGCCCTGCCCAGTAACCATGTATATTAAGCATTTAATAATACATTCAATCAATAACTAAATTTTCTACATCTTAGATGAATAGATTTATTCAAAGTTCCAAATTTTCACCATTTCAGCACCTTGATTTTGACTCCATGGTATCATTCTATTAAAATTGTTTCAAGACATGTATAATCCAGATTCTTCAAACAGTCCAACTTGAAGATAAAAATAAAATCATACTACCAAGTATACATAGAAAATTGTAATCTGCATATAGTAATTTTTGTCCGTGAAATAAATGAAAGTTTAACTCATACTGAAAACAGTGTTCCAAATGCTTCATGAGTTCACGGTTGGGGCAAAAGTTTTAGACAAGTTTTGGTTTATTATTTTAAATTTACCTGTGTTCTGCTTTAAGCTCCCATTCTCTTTAATCTTTCCGTTGTAGTGGCAGACACTGAGATTTAATTTTGTGAATTTACCTTCATTATATAAATGATGGGCTTTTTGTGTGTGTTTAAGATCACAGACTTAAGACCATGGACACCCCAAGTCCTAGTGTCCTTTCCTCATTCTTGCTGTCACTTTCTACTGCTTGAAGGTGCTTCCAATACTGGGAGCCAGAATTACCAAATATTCTCTCTTGCTTTATAATGCAGTTTTATTTCAATTCAGTGTCACTCTTATGTCTCATTCTTTGTTTTTGGACTATTTGTTTGTTTATATTAGCATTTTAAAACTTCATACACAAACTCCTTTCATAGTCAAATTATCAAAAATGAGCAAAGCTTACACTTAATCCAGATATCCTGCTTAAGTTATCTTAAATAATACAGTAGGTTTGTTTTGAAAATCTTTCCAGTCTATTCATGGGACGTCTCCTAAAGTTTATATCCAAATCTTAGTATTAAAATGATTTTCTTTCCTCTCACCCAATAGGTTTGCTTTTCTTCCCACGGATTTAATTATAAAGGTACCAATCTCAATCAAATGTCTCTTAAACAAGAGGAAATTTCTTACTTAGACAACTAGAAGCTTGTTTTAGAAGAAACAATTTGTATGTCAACTGACACAAAAACGATTTGTATGTCAACAGATACAGGGACAATGTAATCGCCTAACGCCAATGCACATATCTGCCAAGGCCAAAAAGACTTTGTTAATGTGTATCTGATGAATGAATCTATAAAAAGGATGTCCAGAGTCTTTGTTCTAATGATGTTGTAATTCTGATTCCAATAACTCTAACAATTATTACTTTGAGTCAGACTAAAGAGTCTATGGAACTCAAAGTCTGTCAGAAAGAAAAGTTAACTTATAATAATTGATATATCTAAGCATTTGGCACCGTTCTCTTTTACTTGAAATTAAACAATTGGATGAGGAGAGTGATAAAGTCAGCTAAATCCTATCTTAACACTGAGCCAAATATCTAAAACAGGCTTAGGAGACAAGTAGCTAAGATTTTAAATACTAGCATTTTTAAGGGAACCACATGTTTCTCCCTGTTCTTTAGTTTTTGCTGATGTATTTCTCCAATCTCTTTTTGAACTGAAGAGGAAAGAGCTATTTTACTCATTTCAATGACAGTGATGCGATATCCTGTGGGAATATACACTTAGATGCTAAACTTGTGAGTGTTGATGTTTATGTATGTGTCAAATAATTTTTCAAATGATTCAAGCTCCTTATAGCTCCATAAGAGGTTTGATAGCAAACTGGTTCCCACTTCTGAGATAGCAAACCACCTCTGAGAAGCACTGTTCCATGCAAAAGGCTGAATGATCTGAAGACGGAGAGAGAACAGGGAAAATCACTTCTTTGAGTAGTTTGGAAGCGTTCAGTGTAGTTGCAGATAAGGATACAGTGTGTGTACAAATATTTATACATATCCATATATATTAAATGTTTATTATATGTTTGGATGCACACACACACACATTCTGTCTCTTTCTCACACACACATACACACACATATATACATATGTATATACAAACGCATATACACATTCTCACACACATACACACATACACACACACACACACACACACACACACACTCACATCTGTATTTAGAGACTTCCTTAATGAAGGAAATATTGCATCATTGCATTGATTTATATTATAATGAAACTGCTCTATCTCCTTACATCCTGTTTGACCTGGAATGCTTTTTCCACCATTTTCACCTAAATAACTCCTACTAAAATTAGGAGCATCAGTTACAATTGACAGCTTCCAAATCTGATATGCATGTCTTGCTTATTGGTACAGTATCTGGGTAGGTATTGTTCTTTATTTTTCTCAAACTCCCATTTTATGCCTATTACTCCAGTATAAACATTAACAACATACCCTTCCCTCCCAAAATATTTTGGGTCTACTCTGGACAAAATTACATGAATAATATGAATAAGACTCTATTAAAACAATGTAATCTAAAGGTTCTTACCAGACATTAAGCAGCAAAAGAACGGTCACTGTACCTTGTGAATATGCAGGGTTTTTTCTTTTTTTAATCATCTAATGATTGATATACAGTAATATTTAATAAATATTGACTTAATATAGGTTGAATGAATCTAAGCTTTGATTAATTTTTCATCTGAGAAAACATTCTTCCCTCAGAAAATTAGGAACATTTAAAGATTATAACAAAATCATATACAAGGTAATATTATATCAAAAGTAAATGCTAGTAAACCAACTCTCTGGAAGGAAAAAATGCCCAATTTTCTAGTGTTTGCCAATTTTTATAGTGTAAGTACTTCCATTATAATCAATTTCAAGTTACTAATGTGATGTCACTGAACTTAGACTTGTGAATAAATGCAAATATATGATATCATAATCTGGTATTAATCAGTCCAGTTGACCACTGTTTCATGTTATACAGTTCTATATCATTGTTTCTTAAAAGATAACTCCATCACCTCTACATATTGTTGCATGGTTAAAGATAAGCAAACTTTGTGAGGTTGATTAAATTCATTTTTATCATTGACAGCCTTTCTTCAGTTCACTCTTAGGATTGAGTCTCCTTCTGCTTGGAATGCATTTTGCTATATAAAGTTATTTCACAAATTACATTTGAAAATATTTGAAATAATTAAATGCTTTACCATCAACGAATTTAGTCTGCCTGCTATACTAAAATACATTTGCTTTCCATGGATTTTTCCTGTATTTGAATTAAAGCATTTGTAATAGGCTAAAGAATTTCAGACATCTTCAACAGACTATAAATTGAGTATAAAACTTTGTTCTTTGCTCAGATGAATTGGACACAGATATTGAAAGAAATTTTACAGATATGTACCGGTAACAAATTTGCAATATTTACGCATCACAGAAGGCCAAGGACTCTTCGTCTTGCAAATTCGTTTAAGTTCAACAAAACCGATTATCATATTCCAGGTTATTATTTTGCATACAGACATTATTATAGATTTCTAGAGTTACACTTTTAACTCGTGAGCATAAATAAAATAATTAAAAACATTTATATGGATACGGAATTAGTACTACCCATGTATAATGGGCATCCTTATTTTTCCCTCACAAATTTGGGCAAAAAGTGCACATTATGCATGGCAAAATACAGTATCACCTCACATATGTTAGGATGATTATTATCAACAAACAAAATCTAACAGATGTTGGTAAGGAAATGGAGAATTTGGAAATTTGTATATAATTGGTGGGGATGTAAAATGGTTCAACTGCTAAGAAAAACAGTATAGAGTTTTCTGAAAACATTAAAAATAGAACTATCATATAACCCAGCAATCCCACTTCTGGGTGTATATTCAGAATAATTGAAATCAGACTCGCAAAGAAATCTCTCCACTACCATGTTCATTGCAGCATTATTCACAATAGCAAAGATAGAACCCAAATGTCCAACAACAGATGGCTGGATAAAGAATATGTGGTAAATACACACTATGGAATATTAACAGACTTAAAAAAAGAAATACTGCCATATGTAATGACATGGATAAAACTGGAAGATATTATACTAAATGAAATAAGCTAGACATAGAAGGACAAATACAGTGTGATTTTATTTTTAGGAGGTATCTGAAGTAGTCAAACTCATAGACATAGAGAGTGGAAAGGTGCTGACCTGCAGCTGCGTGAAGGGAGAAATGGGGAGATGCTATTTAACAGGTATAAATTTTCAGGTTTGCAAATCATTAAGTTTTAGAGTCTGCTGTACACCACTGTGCCAATAGTTAACAATACTGTATTGTACAGTTAAAAGTTTGTCAAGAGGTTAGATCTAATGTTACGTGTTCTCACTGCAACAACAATAATAAATGATAGTTAATTAAGGTGCGGTAGCAGGGAGGAAGCTGGCCTCTTGTTTCATTTCTGAGCAGCAGAGGAAAGTTCTTTAATGAGTAAGCCATTTGGGGAAATGGGTGAGGTGGGGTGTCTCAGACAGTACTGTCACTCAGCCAAATGTCCATAGTTATTAAAAATTGCATTCTGTTTACGTCATCAACATTGCATATTTTTATAACAAAAAATAAACCCAAAACTCTCAGAACACCATTTCTGTAGTTTGTAAAATTTCTTTGTGTTCTTGTGCATTTATCCCTGTGATACACCCTTTATATTGATTTATAGGATTTCTTTTCACACATTAGCAGTACTTACTTGTCTGCCAAAAAAGAAGGAAGGTTTATATACCACATATCAGTGAAATCACATGGTTCTCTGCTTTTTCTGTCTGACTTATTTCGCTCAGCATTACACTCTCAAGATCCATCCATGTTGTCACAAATGTTCCTATATCATCTTTTCTTACCACCGAATAGTATTCCATTATGTATATATACCACACACAATGGGGTTTATGGATGATGTGGTGCAGAATTGTGCACCTGAAATCTATGTAATTTTGCTGACAATTGTCACCCCAATAAATTTAAAAAATAAATTAAAAAAAAAAGAAGGAAGGGAGGGAGGGAGGGAGGGAGGGAGGGAAGAAAGAGAGAGAGAGAGAGAAAGAAAAAAGGAAGAAAGAAAAAAGTGACAAATTAATCTTACTTAAAATTAAACACACAAACCATATGTATGGCTAAGAGTATGAAAAATAACTGAAATGCAAGATCCAGTGTGAAAATGATATATTTAGATCTGGCAAATTCAGCAAAGAATTGGTATTCAGAATATAGAAAAGGTATTTGTTAAATAGTTAAAAATACCCCCATACCACTAGAAAAGTGGTCAGATTGTATGACTGAAAAATGCATATTTGTGGACATTAAATGTGCATAAAAGTGCTCATCTAACTCGGTATTCTAAGACATGAAAGTAAAAGAAATGCTGATTTATTTTCTTTCACACCATAATGATGGCACATGCACTAAAAATGTCTAACAATACCAAGCACTGGACAGAATGTGGGGAAATAGATTCTCTCCTTCATTGCTGGTGGTAGCGTTAACTGGTCGAAGCAATTTGGAAAAATAATTTCAAAATATTCATAAAATTGAAAAAAGAACAAATGTTATCCATCGCCAATTCTACTTCTAGAGAAATAAAACTTACATTTGCACCAGGAGTATAAATATGATTATAACCATTCCAAAATTCTATCTGTTCTCTGCTAATTATTATTTTCATTTTTTTTTGAAACTTGACAATATCTGGCGTTAACTTCTCCAGTTGTTCTGTTTTCCTACATGATTGCCCATCAAACATTGCTATTTAAGCTTATTTAATTTTCCCCACAATAATAAATCATTGACAGGAAAACTGTAATGAATCTTTAAAATATTTTTATGTATCACCAAAAACAACTTCTGCATTCATGATTCAATTTTGGTTCAGTATTGCATTCATTCTCAAATTGTAATCATGGATGACATGTACTATCTCCTCCTCACTGGGTTTAACAAAGACACACCGTAGATTTCAAAATGCATTAGTAGAGCTTTACTAAGCAAATCTGATATGGTTCAGTTAGACTTCATCAAAGTCTGTTGTGAGGCTCTACTTGTTATAAATAATACTAGCAAACTGCACAGCTATCATTGACCCCTGCTAGAAAGTGACACAAGTTAGAGGAATTGCAATCTGTAAATAAAAGAATACAACCTGTAAATAAAAGAACAAAAAATGTCATAGCTAACTCATCTGGAAACAAATATTTTCCTTTCAAACCTATTTTTTCAGCTCAAGAGAAAGTAAGTTTGTAGCTCATATTATCCTACAGAATAGGTTAAAACTTGCTTTTTAATCCATTTGCACTTTTAAATTTAAACAAATTGTGCAATAAAGCCATGTTCATTTACGTAGGAATTAATATTTTTACTTATGGCTTTGCCTGAAATCTCTTCAAGCTATTTCTGAAAGTGAGAAATCTAACTGTGTGTAATTATCTAATTTCTTAAATTACCATATTCTGATCATATTTATACCTCAAAAGTGGTTAAAGTTATTGAATATTTACCTTGTCTAGTTGGACTAATAACATATTTTACTATTGAGGAGCATTTTATATAACATTGAGCTATCCGTTTCTGATACTTGGCAAGTTGTTTCTATAAAATGATCAGGACTCACATGTAAGATCCTTGGTTATCTTTCCAACTGTACAATCATTGCTTCACTCAGGTTTTCTATTTCTTGGTCCAATTTTGATAATGTATAATTTCTTAAAAAACATCTCTCATTTCATTTATAATACTTTTATAAGTATTTGGCATAAATTGAATAGAATTGTATGTTATAAATAATTTCAGGCTGGCTACAATCTTATCGTTGATCTAGCAGTTTGTAATATCTTCTCTTTTCTTATTATGAAATTTCATTTTTTTATGAACTTCAAAAAATACCTTTTAATATTGAATACCCTATATATTTTAACATGTTTCTTAGGACATTAGAGTAAATATCTAACAATCTTTAGAAAGTGAGAAAATACTCCACTTTACCAACAAATAAAAAAGAGCCAATCAAAGTCCGTTCAATTTCAATGTACATGATTTCTACCTCAAATTTCTTATTCTGACCAAGGGAGTGGCTCTTCTCAATCATTCGGTGTTTTGTTTTTACCCATCTTCTCACTTAATATATCCTTTCAGACTTCTTGACATGTCTTTTTTGGGCACTGGCTGGAAAGGTAGTGTATATTCCTTTGGTGTGTACTCTTTTTTTTTTTTTTTTTTTAATGGAACATAAGATTGGAGGATTGCTTTCACTGTGTGGGGCACTTTGATACCTAATCTTGGGTGGGGGTGCTCCATTTATCCTCCATATATAACAGGCTACATGAAACATCACTTACTTTCTTCTACCCCAACTCACATAGTCATTTCTCCGCTCTGCGGGGCTCAGACTTAACTGCTGTCAGAACTGAGGCAGGTGGGGATGGAGAATATGCAGGGTTGGATTCTCCAGGAATTATACTGCTTATGCTTTAGTACTCCTGATTTTGAGAGACCTTTTCTTTCTTGTATCCACACCTACTTATGAAAAGGACTATTAATGCCTCTGGCACACACTGCTACTTATCAATCCAATCTCCATTTGAGCCCTGTTCATTACTAATAGAAACTTTATAGACTTCAATTTAGTTTGGAGAGGCAATGTGCAAAGCTAAGCAAAGAAAATGAAAACTATATTTCACAGATGTTCTTTTGAAAGCAATTGCCATAGGACAAACTTTTGGCCAAAGAGCTGTACAAAAAGGAGAAAGCCTATTTAAAATAGGGTCAGCTGGCACAGGCTTCTCCCTTTTTTATTAACTTTTCTTTTTGGAGTGGCCCATGAGGTCTCCTGATTCCTACAGGTACATTTCTGAGCCACTGTCAGGAAAAGACTCAATACTAGTAACAGTTGAACAGAAAAATGTAAAAAGTCTACCACATTAATGAAAGCATGGAATTCTGAAATCCTTACCTTGGGGATAAAACAAAATAAAGCCCTCATTTGTTTAAGCCATTATTGGTTCAAGTTTCTATGAATCATAACCAATTTGAATTAAAAATTCCATACGTATTTTCAAAATTTTTTTGAGGTTTAATTGATATAAATTAAACTGTATGTGGTTAAAATGTGCAATTTGATACTGAGTACATATTAAATTATCACTACAATGGAGATAATGAATGCATCCATCACCCCCAAAAGTTTGCTAACATTTGTATTTCCATCTACACCGTCACGACCCCCATTCCAGGATGACCACTGACCTTTATGTCACTATACTTTAGTGTAGAATTTTACATAAATGCTTTCCAAAGGTGTTGTACAATATTACATTCTCAAGTGCAGTGTATCAGGTTGAATTACTCCACAGCTTAGGCAATACTTGCAATGGCAAACTTTTAAAACTATAAACATTCTAATTGGAATGTAGTAAGATATCATGGTTTTAATGTGATTTCCTAATAAATAATTACATTAAACACTTTCATGTCCTTAATTGTCATCCTTATGTTTTTGCTGGTGTCGTTTTTTTTTACTTTTTTTTTGTTGTTGTTGCCCATTTTTAATGGAATTGTTTGTTTTCTCATTACTAAATATTGCAAAATTATGGATAAATATCCTTTTTGGATAAATATCAGGATATCCTTTTTGGATAAATTATGGACAAATATCAGGTATGAAATTTGGATATATTTCTTCCAGTCTGTGGCATGTCTTTACATTATTTTTAATGATGTCTTTTTGAAAAGCAGCAGTTTTTAATTTAGATAAATTCCATATTACCATTTTCTTTTATCAATCATGTATTTGGTGCTATATCAAAACATTTTCATGTAAATTATGGTCACAAAAATTTTCTCCTATTTTTTTTTTCTTCTAGAAGTTTTATAGTTTTGGGTTTACATTTAGGTCTAGGATCCATTTATATTTAAACTTTCGATGAGGTATGAGGTATGGATCAATGGTCATTTTTCAGTATATGGGAATGTAATTTTTCCTGCACTGTTTATTGATAAGATTATCCTTTCTCCAGTGAATTTATTTTGTTCCATTGTGAAAGATGAATTGACTGTATTATTTGTGCGAGTCTATTCTGTGCCATCTATACTGTCCTATTGATCAACTAAGATTTGTATTGGGATTGATCGGCTATAGAAATCAGTTTAGGAAGAAGCACCCTACATATCTCTCCACTGTGAACTCTCTGGTTACTCTCGCCTGTTTGGACTTGCAGCTCCAATCTCCTTAATTCAGAGAGGCTACAAGACTGTTTGGATTTCTCTTTCCTTTTACATGGGCTGGAAATTTTCTCCTGGTAGTATAAGCCAGGGAAATTCTAGGATTTACCTTCTTATTTTTCCTCTATCAATGAATACAATCCTTTGTTATCTGGTATCCATTATCTGGACGACATTTGTTTTATATATTTTGTCTACGTTGTTTTAAATGGGAAGATAAATTTTGTCCCTGATATGCTATATACTAACAGATCATACATACTTTCCTTTCACACATTTATCTCTGACTTTATTCTTCAGTAATATGCCATCTGTTTTCCCTATTTCTGAAATGTTTGAAATTTCTTGTCCACTAAGATCCATTTCTAGCTTCCCATGAAAGCTATAGATATTTTTTAAAAAATATGTATTTCTATAAATACCACACATTTAAATAGGCAAGGGGAAGTCGAGTTAGGTGCTCAGCCCATTATGTTGGAAGAAAAGGTTTTTATGGAGGATAAATAATTCAAAATCAGAAGTCAAATCTAGCCTTAGAAGATTTCAAACTCCAAGGTAGGAAAATTAAAACATATATACTTTACAACATTCTGCTTTTGTGATTTTACTATGATTTATTATTGTTTGATTTTAAAAAATTCAGTGGTCATCAAAATAGCGGTGTGAGGTGAGCCTCTGGAAATCTCCCCTGGAATTTACAACAAATTGAAAAACTATAACTCCACAAAGGACTCCCTGCACAGCAGACAAGCAAGACGAAGATTCTCACTATTGAAATCACCTAACAGTGGGCAAATTGCGTGAGTAGGGGAGGCAGGAAGGGAGAAGTGTAGAGATGGGGTCGTGCAGGCACAGGATGCAGACCTAGCTCAGTGCTCTGAGCTCGCTGCATCCTGGAACTACTGCAACTGTGGGAGAGGGAAGAACTCGGACTGCTAGGGCTCCACTTATGGCCCACAGGGCTGAGGTGGCAGCATATAACACGGCTGAACCCAACGCTCTCGGCAGAGACTTCGGAGCAAAGACTGAGGGAAGAAGGCTGAAAATGGTGGAATAAGCCCTCACTGCCACAGAGAATGGAAGCCTTAGGCACTGAGACTAGCTGCCCCCTCCCTACCCTCCCAGAGCTCGCCCCGCCCCCACCTGCCCAGTGCTAGAAGTGGAACAGTAGCAGTGTCAGATCAAAAGAACAGAATATTTGCAGTTCTGAGAACTGTGGTCTGAAGACACAGATTCACAGCACAACTAATTCCAGGAAAGGGGAGGGAGCTGTGGAAGCAGGACCGGCTGTGGTGGTGGTCGCCACCACTGCCCTGTGCCACCTCTCACAACTCACCCCACCTCTGTCCCCACCTATATGGGCAGATCCATGCAGGAGTAAACGGAACTGCTGAAACACATGGTCTCTGAATCTGGTGCAGGAAGAGCTTTGGAACTTCAAGAGCTCTCTGCATCCCCACTGGGAAATGGCACCCTATGACCCAGGAGAACTATTAACAGAGGAGAAGCCTGCCTTCCAGGGAATGCCCCCCATTGTGTGAGAAACTGGAATAATGCAGAGAAAACATAACACTACAGTGTAAGAGAGAAAAAACGCTGCAGGCGGAGAGAAAATAAAACATTCTATCAACGCATCCTGGAAAACAAAAGAAAGACCTCTTCCTATCAACCTGTTGCAGAACCCACTCTTGTAGATGTCTAGGAAGAGAAATAATAAATGATTAATTGCCATGAATAACAATGGCAACAAGACAGCTCAGAAAGAAAGTGAAAAGTCTCCAGAAAATGAACTTAAAGATATGGAAATATGTGACTTGAATGACAGAGAATTCAAGAGTGCAGTTCTAAAAAAACTCAACGAGATGCAAGAAAACACAGAAAGGCAGTTTAATGAACTCAGAAACACAATCAAAGAACAACATGAACATTTTACCAAAGAGATTGAAATTTAAAAAGAACCAAATAGAATTCCTGGAGATTAAGAACTCAATAGAAGAAATGAAGAATGAAATAGCCAGCTTAGGTAGTAGAGTTGACCAGATGGAGGAAAGAATCAGTGACATCGAAGATAGAAACCTGGAAATGACACGGATGGAAAAAGAAAGAGACTTGAGACTCAAAAGAAATGAAAGAACTCTACAAGAATTTTCTGGCTCCATCAGAAAGAGAAATATACGAATAATGGGCATACCAGAAGGAGAAGAGAGAAGGGAAAAGAGAGCATATTCAAACAAATAGTTGAAGAGAACGTCCCAAACTTGTGGAAAGAACTGGATCCTCGAATCCAAGAAGCAAATAGAACACCTAATTCCCTCAATTCCAACAGGCCTTCTCCAAGGCACACTGTATTGAAGCTGTCAAAAATCAACGACAAAGAAAGAATCCTCAAGGCAGCCAGGGAAAAGAAGATGGTAACCTACAAAGGAAAGCCCATTAGATTATCATCAGATTTCTCAGCAGAAACTCTACAAGCCAGGAGGGAGTGGAACCAAATATTCAAACTATTGAAAAAGGGAAATTATGAGCCAAGAATAATATACCCAGCAAAGATATCCTTTAGATATGAAGTAGGAATAAAGACATGTCCAGACATACAGAAGCTGAGGGAAATTTCTAATACACGACCTGCACTACAAGAAATACTAAAGGAGGCTACTCGACCACCATCAACAGGGACAATTTGTGGCAATAAAAACATAAAAAGGGGGAGAGTAAAGGCCTGACCGGAACATGGGAATGGAGAAAGTAGGCATGCTGAAGTAAAAGGAACACTCTAAATATCAAAATTTCTTTTACATAAACTTAAGGGTAACCACTCAAAAAAAATCCCAAAATGAAATATATACTGTAATAAAAAAAGAAACAGAGGGAAACATCATAGAACACAATCACACAGAAATAACTGACAACAACAAAAAAGGCAAAGAAACAATAGACACACAGTCTTACCAGAAAACTAAACGTAGAATGACAGGAAATCATCAAATATCAATAATCACCCTAAATGTAAATGGACTGAACTCACCAATAAAAAAGCACAGACTAGCAAATTGGATTAAAAAACTAAACCCAACCATATGCTGTCTCCAAGAGACGCATCTCAACTACAAGGACAAACATAGACTCAAAGTAAAAGGGTGGAATTGACACTCCAAGCAAATGGTACCCAGAGAAAACCAGGTGTATCTATACTGATATCAGATGAAACAGACTTCAGGGTGAAAAAGGTAACAAAAGACAAAGATGGACATTAATAATGGTAAAGGGGATTATACAACAAGAAGACATAACAGTCATCAATATTTATGCCTTCAATCAGGGAACACCAAAATATACCAAGCAACTACCAACAGAACTAAAGGGAGAAACTGACCAAAAGACAATTATACTAGGGGACCTAAATACATAATCGACAACTATGGATAGATCATCCAAACAGAAAATAAATAACGAAATAGCAGCCCTAAATGATACATTAGATGAAATGGACATAATTGACATTTATAGAGCACTTCATCCTAAAACACCAGACTATACATTTTATTCTTGTGTACATGGAACATTCTCAAGGAAAGACCATATATTGGGACATAAAATCAGCCTCAGCAAATTTAAGAAGATTGAAATCATACCAATCATATTCTCTGATCACAAGTCTCTGAAATTGGATATCAACTGCAAAAAGAAAGCAGGAAAAATAAAAAATACATGGAGATTAAACAACATACTTTTAAAGAATGACCAGGTCAAAGAAGAAATTAGAGGAGAGATCTACAGATACATGGAAACAAATGACAATGAAAATACATCCTACCAAAATTTCGGGGATGCAATAAAAGCAGTTTTAAGAGGCAAATTTATATCATTGCAGGACTATCTCAAGAAACAAGACAAATCCCAAATAAATAACCTCATGTTACACCTTAAAGAACTAGAAAAAGAACAAATGAAACCCAAGGTCAGAAGAAGAAAGGAAATAATAAATATCAGAGCAGAACCAAATGAAATAGAGAACAAAAAGACAATAGAAAAAATTAATGTGACAAAGAGCTGGTTCTTTGAAAAGATTAACAAAATTGGCAAAACCTTGGCTAGGCTCACTAAGATAAAAAGAGAGAAGACACTAATAAAATCAGAAATGAAAAAAGGGAAGTTATCACGGATGCCACAGAAGTACAAAGGATCATTGTGGGGACAGAGCCAGGAGTGCAGTTTCCAGGGTCTCGGCCTCACATGGAAAGGTGCTGGCTCCGGTAGTAAATGGCCATCAACTGTGATTGCATGGCCATCAGCTGTGGCTAGTTGGCCGTCAGCTGTAACCAGTGATCCATTGGCCACTAATATAACTGCCATGGCTACACTAGCAGAAAAATGGGGGGCTAGCAAGAAGATGGTGGCTGGCAAGCGCAGACGGCAGTTAGCATGGCAGAGTGCGTGCTGCAGATTGCAGAGAAGTGGACAGTAGGTTTCAGACAGTGTGGCTCCTGATTCCTGTGTCTCCAACCTAGCCACCAGTGAGAGTATAGTGGTATGACTCCCCTATGTATAGCTCCATGGGTGTTCCTTTTTGGCCTTACCATGTCCTGAGTTCTTCTGTGGGGAGCGGGAGCAGAGACCCTGCAGGCCACCCCGCGTGACTCCCTGCATGACAATCATCCAAGAATACTATGAAGGACTATATTCCACCAAATTCAATAACCTAGAAGAAATGGACAAGTTCTTAGAAACATATAGCCTTCCTACGCTGAACCATGAAGAACTAGAAAATCTAAATAGACCCATCACCAGTAACGAAATTGAATCAGTCATCCAAATCTTTCCCAAAAGCAAAAGTCCGGGACCAGATGGTTTCACTAGTGAATTCTACCAAACCTTCAAAGGGGATCTAATACCAATCCTGCTCAAACTCTTCGAAAAAATTATAGAAGAGACAGCACTCCCTAACTCATTTTATGAGGCCAACAATACCCTGATACCAAAACCTGGTAAGCACAACACAAAAAAAGAGAACCACAGACCAATATCTCTGATGAATACAGATGCAAAAATCCTGAACAAAATTCTAGCAAATCGAATGCAACAATGCATTAAAAAGATTATTCATCACGACCAAGTGGGGTTCATCCCTGGGGCACGAGGATGGTTCAACATACAAAAATCCATCAATGTGATACATCACATAAACAAAATAAAGGACAAAAACCATATGATTATATCAATTGATGCAGAAAAAGCATTTGACAAGATACAACATTCATTTATGATTAAAACACTTAATAAAATAGGTATAGAAGGAAAATACCTTAACATAATAAAGGCCATATATGACAAACCCTCAGATAATCTCATAATTAATGGTGAAAAACTGAAGTCCTTTGCTCTACATTCAGGAACACGACAAGGATGTCCCCTATCACCTCTGCTTTTCAATGTAGTGTTGGAACCCCTTGCCAGAGCAATCAGGCAAGAGAAAGAAATAAAAGGCACCCAAATTGGGAATGAATAATTTAAATTGTCACTCTTTGCAGATGACATGATGCTATATACAGAAAACCCTAAAGACTCCACCAAAAACCTATCATAAACAATCAACAAATAAAGTTGCCGGCTACAAAATCAACATACAAAAGTCCATTGCATTCCTATATACCAGGGATGTCCAAACTTTTTAAAATGTTTTTCACCAAGGGCCATATGCGGTGAAATACACAAACAGCCGGGCCACTCACTTGAGGTGAAGTACATATTCCCCCCCTGTGTTTTTTTTTAAGTAAACTAAATATATTTTTGGAAATTGCTGTGGGCCAATTAACAATGGATCATGGGCCACAGTTGGCCCGCGGGCTGCAGTTTGGACACCCCTGCTATGAACTAACAATGAAATCTCAGAAAAAGAAAAAAAAAAAAAACAATTCATTTTGCAATTGCAGCAAAATGAATAAAATACCTAGGAATAAACTTTACCAAGGATATGAAAGACCTATATGCTGAAAACTATAAGACATTTTTAAAGAAATTGAAGAAGACACAAAGAAATGGAAAGATATTCCATGCTCGTGGATTGGAAGAATCAACATAGTTAAAATGGCCATATTACCCAAAGCAATATACAGATTTAATGCAATCCCCATCAAAATCCCAATGGCATTTTTTAAAGAAATGGAAGAAAAAGTCATCATATTTGTTTGGAATCACAAAAGACCCTGAATAGCCAAAGCAATCTTAAGATAAAAGAACAGTTCTGGAGTATCAAACTCCCTGACTTTAGTTTGTACTACAGGGCAACAATAATCAATACAGCATGGTATTGGCAGAAAAACAGACACATAGACCAATGGAACAGAATTGAGAACTCAGAAATAAAACCACATAAATAAGAACAGATAATTTTTGACAAAGAAGCAAGAAACATACAATGGAGAAAAGACAGCCTCTTCAATAAATGGTGCTGGGGGAAATTGAAAGCCACGTGCAAAAGAATGAACTGGACTGTTATTTGTCACCATGTACCAAAATTAATTCAAAATGGATCAAAGACTTAAGCATAAGACCTGAAACAATAAATTGCATAGACGGAAACATAGGTACTAAACTTATGGACCTTGGGTTCGAAGAGCATTTTATGAATTTGACTCCAAAGGCAAGGGAAAAAGCTAAAATAAATGAATGGGACTATATCAAACTTAAAAGCTTCTGCACAGCAAAAGAAACCATCGACAAAATAAAGAGGCAACCAACTGAATGGGAGAAGATTTTTGCAAACAGTGCCTCTGATAAGGGGCTAATATCCAAAATATAAAAGGAACTCATGCAACTCAACAACAACAAAAAACAAACAACCCAATTGAAAAATGGGCAGAGGACCTGAAGAGACATTTCTCCAAAGAGGACATACAAATGGCAAATAGACTTATGAAAAAATGCTCAACATCACTAATCCTCAGAGAAATGCAAATAAAAAGCACAATGAGCTACCACCTCACCCCAGTTAGAATGGCTATCATCAACAAGACAAATAGTAACAAGTATTGGAGAGGCTGTGGAGAAAAAGGAACCTTCATACACTGTTAGTGGGAATGCACACTGGTGCAGCCGCTATGGAAGGCCGTGTGGAGGTTTCTCAAAAAATTACAAAGAGAATTACCATATGACCCAGCAATCCCTCTCCTGGGTATCTACCAAAAAAAACTGAAAACATTTATCCATAAAGACACGTGTGCTCCAATGTTCATTGCAGCTTTATTTACGGTGGCCAAGACATGGAAACAATCAAAATGTCCTTTGGTAGATGAATGGATAAAGAAGTTGTGTTATATATACACAATGGAATATTATTCAGTAGTAAGAAAAGATGAAATAGGACTATTTGTGACAACATGGATGGATCTTGAGCTTATAATGTTAAATGAAATAAGTCAGACAGAAAAAGCAGAGAACCATATGATTTCACTGATATGTGGTGTATAAACCAAAAACAACAAAAGAACACGACAAACAAATGAGAAACAAAAACTCATAGACACAGACAATAGTTTAGTGGTTACCAGAGGGGAAGGGGAAAGGGGGTGGTAGATGAGGGCAAAGGGGATCAAATATATGGTGATGGAAGGAGAACTGACTCTGGGTGGTGAACACACAATGGGATGTATAGATGATGTAATACAGAATTGTACACCTGAAATCTATGTAACTTTACTAACAATAGTCACCCCAATAAACTTTAATTTAAAAAAATTCAGCAAAGTGAATAACTTTTTATTGTATATTATAATATCAAATGTTAACAAAGGGTAAAAGTCAGAATATTTTTATTTTAGTTCCATATTTGCTACTAATTATCTCTATGATACTGGGTGCTTCACTTAAGCTCTCTGGATCTGTCTCTACTTATCAGAATGAAAAATGGTCGTGACATTTCTATGTAGTACTGTCAGTGATTTTACAGCAGGCAGAGGCAGAGATTATTTTATGGTGAATTCTACCCAGTTTTGTGTTCTTCAATTCTAAGACATTTTCTTTTATAAAGCTTTAGAGTTGCTGTTTTAAATCAGAGCTGGGATATATTCAGAGTTTCTTCACACCAGGTTTATGTTTTGGTTCATTTTTCATATCTTATTTGATCCATTCCTTTTCCTTTTCAAGCTCTTACTATTTAATTTTAATTTAATTTTAATTTAATTTTGCCCTGGAAGAATTGAACTCCACATATTACTTTTCTAAGGAGATACCTTAAGTCTTATTTTCACTGTGGTGTTAAGATTAATCTTTCGTTAAGGGGATTTCAAATATTGGTTGGAGAAAAATTACTTTGAAATTATAGTATCTTGTCAGAGGTCAATGAAATCATGTCATATAGATAATTATTTATTTACTTAAATGCAATATGACCCTTCCCCATTAAAATGCAGAAATAAGGGTTTGCATTATAGTGGTGCACTATTTATTATAGGATCTTAAAGTTCCATGGATATTAACTTAATTTTGGATGCTGTAACTCAATAGATAATTAGAAAACCTAGAGAGGAGCTAGAGGATATCAAAAGAATACTTCATAAAACAGATATATTAAAAATAAGTTAATATAGTGAATTAATATAAATGGAATCAGCTAGAGGTAACCTGTAAGAAATGAAGTTAAAGACGCATTTAAAGAGCTTAGTAGCCATCAGTCGCATCCTTACAATAAGAAAAGGCTGACTAACCTGAAAATCGGTGACTTTTCTTGGATTCATCAGATAAATAAATGAATTTGCAGGGAAAACTGCCAGGGGAAAATATGTAGTAACTGGCACATACCAAGAGAAACAGTGTAGATCAGGTTACCTGGAATTGAAGCTAGTGGAGCCCTAAACAGGTAGGAACGTGAAACGGGTCATTTTGATGATTGTTGGTGGTTGCATATAGATTAACCTAAGAGTGAGAAACTCCTGGGGGTCTCTGTCTTAAGGAAGCCCCACACTTTTGTATGTTCTATCTCTAGCAACCCTACCAGGTTCTCACGGTGAAGATCTAGGAAATCTCCCATCTTGGCTCTGCAGGTGGAAGGGAAAGGTACATCTTGTGAAATCTACTGGAGTTTTCTCCATCACAAATGCCTAAATTTAAGGTGAAAGGATTTTGCAAAAGCTTTATGACATTTGGGGAAAGGATTCCTCCCAGTCCAGCCCCTAAAAGGAAACAGTAGTCAACAGGGGTCAGGACTTCAGGGAAATGAATTGGGAATGCTGTAGCCAGGAAAAAAAAAAAAAAAAAAAAAGTAGAGGTCCGTGAGAAACCAAAACTATATCACTACAGAAATACTTACGAAAGTAACCGCCTTGATTCATAGGGCCGTGTAAGCATTGTAATATTTAATTAGGAGATTACAGAATGATCTCCTTCCACATACCTTTGGCCACACTGACAGGTTATCAGTATAGTTGAAACACCTCTAAAACAGAGACACTTTCTGAAGAGGAGTCCTTACAGAAAACCGAAACCAGAGAAATGTCAAAAACAAGAACACTAAAGGAAACTGAAGCCTCTGGCACCTACAGCTACAGCAAAATTAACACAGTCCATCTCCCACCCAGATTGTCATAAAACCTCACAATAAAGGCCTATTTAACTCAGTTTCCAATACCTGTGTCAAAAAATTATAAATAAATAAACAAACAGTTGGACAGTAGTTAAAATGATAAAAAACAGATTTTATCAGGACTATTGTGATAGCAGGAAACAGACTTTAATATAGAAGTGCAGTCAATTTTGAATACAACAAGGAAAAGTGGAAATTTATAGCCAAGGAGCTTTTTGGTGGATGGAAAATACTTATTTGATCGAAAAGACAACTCTTTATTTAAAGCAATAATAGTACCACTGTACTAGGTTATAGATAACATACGGTAAGTAAAATAAATAGCAATGATATCACGTGAGATGGAAGGGACGCATTGGGAATACTCTCGTGAAAAGTCCTTGTTCTACCCATGTGATATAGTGCTATTTGAAGATGGATTTAGATTAGTTAAAAATATTTACTGTTAACTCTGGAACAGCATCAAAACAATTTCAGAGAAGTACAATTGATATGCTAAGGGAAGACATAAAATGAAATTATACAAAATATCAATTCAAACCAGAGAAGGGAAAAGAGAGGGAAAATCATAGAAAATACAAACATGGTAGATATTAATCTAACTATATCCACTGACATTTTAAAACAACCATTTTGTTTTAAAATAAGTGGTTTAAATACGCCAATTAAAAGTTAGATTCAATTAAAAAAAACAAGATCCAGTTTTGTATTATCGACAGGAAACACACTTTAATACAAATAGTTAGATTAAATATAAAGTGAAGGAAAAACATACACCATACTGACAATCAAAGAAAGCTGGCGTATCTCTATTAATTTCAGAGTAATCATACTTCAGAAGATGAAAAATGGTCAGCAATAAAAGAGCATTATATATTAATAATTATGAAGAGATCAATTATCATAAAAAGACCTCATGATCCTAAACATTTATGCACTGACAACATAGCTTCAAAACACAGGAGGCAAAATTGATAGGAGAAATAGACTAATCCACTGTCATAGCTGGATACCTCCCATTTCCCTATCATTAACAGTTAGATCAAGCAGGCAGAAAATCACTAGTGATATACGTGACCTGAAGAGCAACATCAATTAACATTATTTAATTTACACTTATAGTAAAAGTCGATACAATTAATAAACCTTTATTCAGACTAACAAGGAAAATGAGTGAGAAGATGCACATTAGCAACACAGTATCAGAAATAACAGAGAAGTCATTAATACTGATCTCATGAACATTAAAAGCAATACAATGAAAGTCTACAAGGAAAGACTGAACACTTTTCACTAAGACTGAGAAAAATACATGTCCTTTCTCATCATTCTTGATTCAACATAGCACTGAAAGTTCTACCTAATGCAATAAGACAAAAATAAACAAAAGTATACAGTTTGTACAGAAATAAAGGTAGAAATATACTTATTTGCAGGTGTCTTATTGTCTATGTGGAAAATGCCAAGGAATATATAAGAAAAGCCCTGTAACTAATAAGTGAGTATAGCAAGGTTGCAGGACTCAAGACCAATACGCAAAAGTTAATTGCGTTCCTGTTTACCACTGATGAAGAACTGGAATTTGAATTTACAAAAACAATAACATTTGAATGAAAAAAAATGAAGTATTTAGGTATAAACCTAACAAAACTTATGTAGAATTAATAAGTGGACAACTATAAAATGCTGCTAAGAAAAGTTAAATGAAGAGAGATATCCCATAGTCACAAATTGCAATACTTTATATTGTTAAGATGCCAATTGTTCCCAGCCTTTTTTTCACAGATATTAACAAACTTATTAAAAAATGTATATGGGAAGGTAAAGATCTAGGGTAGTCAACATAATGTTGAAGAACGACATTGGAGAACTCACAATACCAAATTTCAAGACTAAACCTAAAGTTACAGTGACTGAGACAGCATGGCATTAGCAAAAGAAAACCCAGAAACAGACCACACAACTATAGTTAACTAATTTTTGAAAAATGTGCAATGACAACTCAATAAAGAAAAAAACAGCCTTCAACATACGGTTCTTGCAAAATTGGATGTACGTATGTAAAAATAAATAAATAAATAAATAAATAAATAAATAAATAAATAACATAGAGAAAACCCTACAGTTTGCACAAAAATTGAGAATAGATCATAGCTCCAAATAAAAACTCAAAACTATAAAATCTCTAGAATAAAACAGAGAAGAAAAAATCAATGTGACCTTGCTTTTGTTGATGAATGTTTAGATATTATACTAACAGCACAGTCCATGAAAGAAATAATTTATAGGTTAGACTTCATTAAAAGTAAAAGTGTCTGCTGTATAAAAGATTCTGTTCTGTTAAGAGGATGAAAGACAAGCAACAGTCTGAGAGAAAATGTTTGCAAAATCCAGATTGTAGCAGATTCCAAAAATTCTTAAATAGCAGCAATGAGAAAACAACTCAATTTGAAATGGACAAATGATCTAAACATTCATCAAGAATATATACAGATGGCAAATAAGTATATAAAAAGATACTCAACATCATTTGTCATTTGGGAAATGCATACTAAAACAACTATGAAATACTACCTATGAGAATGCTAGAAACAAAACAACTGGTTATATAAATTGATGGAGAGGATATAAGCAATGGAAAGTTTCATTCATTCATTTGCATGGTGGGAATGCAAAATGGCATGACTCCTTTGGAAGACAGATTGGTGATTTCTTACAAATTTAGTCTTACCATGTGATGGAACAGTGACACTCAGGTAAACACTCAATTCCTTTGAATCTTATCTCCACCTAAGAAACCTGCCTGCAAATGTTTATAGCAGCTCTATACAAAATCAACAAAAACTGGAAGCAAGCAAGATGTCCTTCAATAAGTGAATGGATAAACAAAATAGTACAATGGAATACTATTCAGTGATCAAACAAATGTTCTATTAAGACATGCAAAGCCATGGATAAATGTTAAATGCATGTTGCTAAATGAAAGCAGCTTTCTGCAAAGACTACATTTTGTATGATTCCATTTATATGACAGTTGGAAAAGGTAAAACTATAGAGGTGTTAAACAGATTATGGCTGCCAGGAATTAGGAGAAGTAATCATTGAACAGGTAAAGCACAAGGGATTTTTTTAAAACAAACTTTTAATTTTAGAACATTTTTGTACTGGCAGAAAAATTGTGAAGATAGTACTGAGATTTCCCAATTATGCCACACTTGGTCTCCCATCATTATAACTTGTTACATTAGTATGGTACACTTGTTATAATTAATGAAACAGTGTTGATACACCTAGGCTTCTATGCATTAACTAAAATCCATATATTGTTCTCATTTTCTTAGTTTTTACTTCATATGATTTTGCTGTTCAGCAACCCATCCAGGGTACTGCATTATGCTTAGTCATCATTTCTTGTTAGGCTATTCTAAGGGACCGTTTCTCAAATTTCCCTCCTTTTGATGACTTTAGCTATTCTAAGAGTACCGGTTAGGTATTTTGCCAAATGTTCCTAAAGTGGACTCTTTAATTTTTTTTTCACCTCATAATTTCACTGGGGTTATGGGATTAAGGGAAGAAATCACAGGGTTAAAATGCCATTTTCATCATATTACACTCAGAGTGCATGCTATCGATGACTTATCATTGTTGATCACCTAGCTGAGGTAGTGATTGTCAGGTTTGCCACTACATAGTTATGGTCCTCTCTGCCCCTTTCTACAGTACCCCGTGAAGGGCGTGACTATGTGCACATTTAAGAAGTGGGAGTTATCACGGGGATGTCAAGGACAGCATAGGGCATATGGTCAGTAATATTGTAATAACTATGTGTGCTGTCAGATGGGTGCAAGAACTTATCAGGATAATCACTTTGTAAGGTACACAAATGTCTTCTCACTATGTTATACACCTGAAACGAATATAATATTGTATGTCAACTGTAATTGAAAAGTGAATTTAAAAAAATGTGGAAGTTAAACTGTAACTTCTTGAGGATGGAGTATCTACATAAACTTTTTGGAATTCTTCTGTATGGGACATGTTTTTCCCCCCTCCATTGTTTGTTTGTTTGTTTGTTTGTTTATTTAATATTTTACTTATATTGATTAGTACAAATGCATATATATTTATTTTATGCTTTGGGCTATATAATCCAATACATGTATTATTATTATTATTATTATTATTATTATTATTATTATCATCATCATTATCATTATTATTTTTGCTGAAATAGTTCCATTCTTGGACACCAGGAATTCTTTCAGTTGACCGCTATGTCACTTTTACGAGTATACACTTCTATTATTTTGGATTTTTTTTTAAGCACTTCCTCACTTCCTAGCACGACAAGTTGCTCCGGGCTTGAGTTGTGTATTTCCTGCCCAGTCCTACAAATAGCTATTATTCCAAGGAAACTTGGTTCCTTTCATTGGAGAATGGTACCAGGAACCAAGATCTGAGCGCTAGATGTACTCCTGCTACTGAGATGTTGTTGCTTTTAGGCCCTGTCAGCTGACTCAGTCGAGTAATATGTGTGTATACTAACCTGTGCATATGCACATAATAAATATTTCTGTATGAAACCATCTATATGTTCATTAAGCTAAACCTGAATTCATAGTGATTTCTCCAACTCTTATCCTTTACCACACAGATCATTCTAGCATAATCCCCTTGCTTTTCTTTGAATTTCTACTGCAATTGTTAGAAATCTGGCTCTCAACATCTTCTATCCAGGACAGTGGATAGAACAGTAGGATTTTTAGAGGAAGTTCATATGTAGTCCTTATAGGGAGTTCGCCTAAATGAAAGATTTAGAGGAGGTTCATATAGGGAAAACATGATGTGCAGTATATGAAAGCTGTCTGTAGTGTCTCCTCAACTTTCTTGTAAATCTCAAAGTATTACAAAATACAAAAGATTACAAAAAATGTCATTATTGTATTTTTTGCTTCCTGCTTTTATTCTTAACAATTTAAACATATGCCAACGTTGTTATATATTCTTAGAAAGGTATTGGATAGAAACATAATATTGTATTGAAAACTATGATATAATTTCTTAGTTCATTTTCATACTTTAAAATATTTGATTGTTCTAAATTTGGTGGGATTATATGCAACAATCTAATGAATATTTGTAATACTACATCTTTGACTGCAATTTATACTATTTTATTAACTAAATTTCTGGAGGTGGAAATAATTAAATAAAATATTTGAACATTGTAAATATACATATGTACACATATTTTTTTAAAGTAAATTTATGCTTATTCCAATTGTATCTGGGGTGAATATGAATTTCTGTCTTGTCTGCCCTGGAAAACACTATCCTCCTTATCAAGTGTTTTCATACTTTATAGTGTATTTAATTAAATTTTTGACCTTTGTATGTATTGATAAATTCATTTTTTCTATATCCATCAGTAATTTATAGTCATATCAGTATTTATAGCATCTTTTCATCTTTATCAGTTTCCCACTGTATTATTACTATACTGAAACTCATTCTCTTGCTTAAGACATTTTCCAGAATTTCCATTTTACTAATGTAGTTTTAATTTTCTCAAAGAGCTTTCATTTAAGTGCATTTTTATGTTGATTAATAGACTTAAGCATGATTTCTTTAAAAAAAGGCAAAGAAAAGGTAAACTAATATAATAAAAATTGGTATCGAATTATTGTAGTTTAATTATTCTATTCAGAAGCATTATATTTGCCAAATTTTGCACCTTATAATGAGTTTTCAAATCCATTATTTACAGAATAGCATAATGTTTCAAGCCAAATCTCATTCCCAGACAAAACTTTCTCAATAACTAACAATTTGTGTAATTTCACTGGTCCTCTGATTTCTCTTTTTTAAAAAGCAGAGTGCATTTACAGCAAATACCTCATAGGCTTATTGGAAAATCAAATGAAAAATAAAAAATTTCTTTACAACATTATTGATTATATTCCCCATATGGTATTGTTAGAGCTGTATAAAATTTCAAAGGGGTAGTAGACTTGAGGGCAGGGGTTACCACATTGTGAGGGGTGTAAAAGTCTAATCATTATGTTGTTTTGTACATGTGAAACTAAGATAAAAAGTAAATAGATAAAATTGTAGGAAAAAAGAAAACAATAAAAACGTTTTCTCACCTCATATAAAAAGCACTCAATAAATGTTATTTGTGATACTGCTATTGCTGCTGACAATGTATAATTCTTAAATTTTGGGCCATTCTACTACATAATTCCTATCCTTTTTAACATTTTAGGCAGTTAAATAGGAAAGAACATTGAAAACCTTGTCCAATCCACAGATAATTCTCACCTCTGAGGGATAGCTAGGAATTTGGCGAGTGACAGAATCAAGGAGCAATGCACTTTTTTAAAAGGCAGAACATTAAGTATTGATTGCTACAGAAAAATAAAGATAATATAACAATATGAATATTCCACAAAATGATAAACTATTATTATAAATAAATCAGAGTGGAGTAGAGAAGATTAGTAGTAAAAATTGGATGTGGGAACCAAAAACAAATTGTATGTTGACTGTATCATGATTTCAAAATAACACAACAATATAAGGCTGAAAACATAAAACCAAACAATACTACTGGCTAGATTTTTTTTAAGTTGATGAAGTTTTCCTTTTGGCTCAATGTCGTCTGGTGTAACATGTTGCCATCAATCAGAATACATTTTCTGTTCACGTCCTCCATTAACAAATGTATTGCCTGTTCCCTCTTAGCTCAGCAACTATGATCTGTGCGCACAATTTTTGCAGTTTAAGGTGTGACAACAAAACAAGCACAAATTTCTTTTTTCCTTCTTCAACAATTTCATGGATAGAATATTCATTCTTATCATGGATCTTAGCAACCTCAGCATATAATGTTTTTTTCCTTATTAAGGGTGGGGGAAGGGAACTTTCACCTTTTTACTTGAAGGAAGCACTCTGCGGCATCTCTTTGGCATATCCGAATTGCCAGCATCACTACTCCTGTGCTTTGTGGGCATTATTCAGTAAAACAAGGGTTCCTTGAACACAAGCCCTGCAATACTATGACAGTCAATCTGATAACTGAGAGGGCTACTAAGTGACTTAAGGGGATGTGTCGTGCACACAGTGTATGCATGCTGGATGATTTACATCATCAATGGAGTGGGACAGAGCAAGATTTCATCATAATACTCAGAACGGCACTCAGTTAAAACATATGAATTGTTTATTTCTGGAATTTTTAATTTAATGTTTTCAAACCACAGTGAACTGTGGGTAGCTGAAACTTCAGAAAGTAAAACCACAGGTAAGGGAGGACTATTGTATATGAGGAGGAAGGGAACTCAGTTCATAGGTTTCTAGATCGGGGGGAACCATCCAGGTTCTGATGAATCATGCATCCCTCAGACTCCCTGAACATTAAATTTGATGCTGTGCCGTTATTGTCCTGAGCGTCTCAGTTGTTTCCTTTAGGGATGAGGTGGCTATATTTTGCCTGTGGGGAGAACTGAATGTTTAGTGATAAATTAGAACTACTGCATTCATCAAATATTTTCAACTCCACATCTGAGTACATGGATGCACTCCCTAGCTTCCTGACCTTTGAGTGGTACCCAAGATATAATATGTGCATCAAGGAATGTTCTGGGCCAGAACATGTTGTTTCTGGTGTGAGACCTTTCAGGATCTCTGCTGCTCTGGCACAACAACAAGCAACATTCAAGTTGGAGTCTGCTTCATCACCATACAGGAATTCAGTGAGCATAGACTCTTTCCAACTTATGGCAGACAGACATTGTGAGCAAAAAGGAGGCTTTGTTCTTTTAAGCCACTCTCTGAGACTATGATGTTCCTTTATGCCGCATCATAACCTAGGCTATGCTAACTGATACAGGCAAGACGGATGGATAGATTTCATATAGATAGATTTATATGTGTTTATTCACATATATCGATATCTATATCATATGTGTATATCGATATATGATATAAATCTATTTATCTATATGCTTATGCATATGTATGTGTATACACATACACATATTTAAAATGAAGAAATTCTAGTATATTTATAACTAGTCAGAATTATTTACTAAAGAGACAGAATTCTTCAGAAGATTGACCACAAAACTGGTAGAATTGTACCTTGCAGAGAAGAGAGGGACAGGGGTCTAAAGTATAATTATAGACACTGGCTTTATAGAGGTCTGGACAGTTCATTCATAACAAGATGAAAGTAGAAAAGAAAAGTGGTGTATTATCAAGTAGGCAGCAATTACAGAGAATGCATAATGACCTTAAGAACAGTAAATATAGAAATAAAAAAATAGTTCAAGAAAAACTATGTTAGGTAGAAATTTCCATAGTTTATAGAAACTGATTCTTTATATAGGTGTTGAAATACTTGACGGTGTCTTTGAATTTCTAGTGTGGGTGACTGGAATTTCTAGCATTATTGTTTTAGGTGAAAAACAAAGGAAAGGCAGGTCTAGGGTGGGGAAGAGAAAGGATACACAGTGTATATATCAAACAATCAGGAGTATGAGGTGCTGAGTAAAACAAAATCATCAAGTTTTTTCTGCAGGTGAACTAAAATCATTAACACTATTCATTATCATCAAGCAAATACAAATAAGTTTCTGTAATACTCTCAATGGAATAAATGAACTTTCTTTCTATATGGTTTACTGTTTTTAAAACTTACATTATGATCATTAAACAAGCATACAAATAGATAAATCTAAATATGTCAACTCTTTCACAGTTGAGTTTCAATGAGTTCACCTTTTTTCCTAATCCTAAGACAAATCACGTAAGAATTATATTTCTCATTTCAATGACAAATAAGACAGAGATTAGGCACTTTACCCATTCACACAGTTAATAAAAAGCAGAGGTCAATTTTAAGCCCAAATCTGAATAATTCTGGATCCCATGGTTGCATGGTTGTTAATACAGGAGGTTATGCTACCAAATGGCTTGATACATATGCCAAGCCTTCCACAAGCATTTACCTCTCTGTACCTCCTCGATCACTGATCACCATATCTGCAAAATTCCGTTATCACTTTGAAAAGTGGCATATGCCTTACTGAGTAAGATACTTCTCCTCCAACCACTCCAAGAGGAATGCTTCAAACCATGTGACAAGGTAGCTAGTTGCTCCCTAGTATCTACAGTCTAAGTCCAACCATCCTGTTGGGAGCAGCGTTGAAGCCAAGTCTAGGCAGCAGACAGATTTGATTGTGTTCATGAAACTATCTGTTCAACTGTCATAATGACTAATGACTGTATTCACATTTGGATAATGGGTCTTTAAAACATAATAGGATTGACCATTTGTGGTCTGGATGTTTATGCCTTCTTGATACATTCATAATTGGCTGTTAAAAATAGGTTTCTTCTTATCTCATCATAACCACTTAACACGCATGAAATTTCAAATTGTAGACTGTGGAGGAATTTCTTACAATAAATCTCATTTGAGAATTTGGAACCAAGAACAAACCTCTGAAAAAATGTATATAGATAAGCTGTATTCTATTTACAGGTAAGGACCAAATTGTTCATCATACCATGTGGAATATACTCATATGCCTTTAAATTGCCACTGCATGTGAGCTATTAGACAAAGCAATACTTCTAAGAACAGTTTCCTTTATGAGCTAAAATTACAACAAATATGTTGTTGAATTAAGTCAAATGAATAATAAAGTAAAAAGGAAACAGCTGTTTGAATGGACAGGTCAACAATGGAAACTTCCCAAATGCTATTCTTCTGTAAACCCTATGGTACTTTGCCAGTTTAAAATTAATTTCATATCATTTTCACTCCTATATTGAACATGGCAAGTTAAACAGGCAAACAACCAAATCTCAATTTATATTAACACTTAAACTGACGGAAAATTCACAGAAGAAAATGAGGAAACTACGTACAATTATCCCAATATAAAAGAAAACATATATATCTTTAAACACGAGCGGCAGATTGACTCAAGACCTATGTGATGCTACACCATTAATCTCTAGAGTACAAACATTGAATTTTAAAAAGGTAAAATTATATTTGTTGAAAGATAACTGGCAGAGTTGTGTTTCATTTGATGTTTGCAAATTTAGAGAATAAGAAATGCACTGGTATATTCTAGAGTTTTTCTTTTGTACAGAAAAGGACTGAAACCTTGTTCTCACAAAATGTAGCTATGTTTTGATTCACAGTAAAAGACACTGGATCATACAAGCTTTATTTATTGAATATTACAATTTTAATTAAAATTGTAATTATTATTGTTAAAATATTCTCTGTCCAGGTTGTTATTCACTGAAGGCCTGGAATCTGTCCTCCACTTATGAATATCTAGACTCAGCCTGATTTTTCAATAATGTGAATTATGTTACTGTGGATTTTTGGTGCACTACTTAATTTGCTATACATTTTGAAACACAAACACAACCAGAGAACTACCAAAACCCCCATAAATATGCAGCTCAATGAATTATCACAAATGAAAAACCTGCAAGCACTACCCAGAAATAAAATAGTATCACCAACTAGAAGACTCTTACTTTGTCATTCCCTATCATAATCTCATCCCTGGCCAAAGGGATGTCTCAAAATATGGTTTTGCTTTTCCTGGTTTTATATAAATCATTGATCTGATTGTGTATAAACTTTATTATACACAAGTATATCCTTCAGGCCAACCTTCACTGACTCATCCCTACCAGTGTGACCCCTCCATGTTTATGCATGTAGATACTGTGTATTCCTTTTTATTGCTGTATAATATTCAATGACATGAAATATTGCATTTGTTTAATAATTTTTCATTTCCTAGAAATGTGATTTGTTTCTAGTTTTATTTATTATAAATAATGCTTTCAATATTCTTGTTTGTTCTTCATGTATATACGAGGTCTGACAATTAAGTTGGCGAACCTGATGCAACAATGTTGCTAACCTTTTTTAACACCAGAGGGATTATCCATTATGAATTTGTACCAGCTGGACAAACAGTTAACCAAATTTACTATCTGGAAGTGCTGAAAAGGCTGCGTAAAAAAGTTAGATGACCCAAACTTTTTACCAACAATCCATGGCTCTTGCATCACGACAATGCACCAGCTCACATGGCACCGTCTGTGAGGGAGTTTTTAGCCAGTAAACAAATAACCGTATTGGAACACCCTCCCTGCTCATCTGATGTGACCCCCAATGACTTCTTTCTTTACCTGAGGATAAAGGAAATATTGAAAGGAAGACATTTTTATGACATTCAGGACATCAAGAGTAATATGACGACAGCTCTGATGGCCATTCCAGAAAAAGAGTTCCAAAATTGCTTTGAAGGGTGGACCAGGTGCTGGCATTGGTGCATAGTTTCCCAAGGGGAGTCCTTCGAAGGTGACCATAGTGATATTCAGCAATGATATAGCACTTTTTCTAGGATGAGTTTGCGAAGTTAATTGTCAGATCTCGTGAGTCAGTTTCTTTTCTTAATCTAAAATTAGGCTGATTGCCTTTTTATATATTTTTATGTTTGCTAGGTTTTTGAAGTGCTGACTAAAGGCTTAGGCGGGAGCTAGTTCCCCTGTGTAGTGGTGGACATTTTAGTTGCTGCAACATTATTCCCTTGGTAAACTGCTAAGTCTTCATAGGCAAAAGAAAGTGCCTTCCTGTTTAGAACAGAGCCATTATTTGCTGATGCTATTGTCAAGTTCAAAATAAATCTGTCAAAATTGAAGAAATCATACTTGCCACAAACCAAATTGAGGGTCTTATTTGAAACAAGTTGTAAAACAGGCAGCTGGGAGGGGCTTCATTTCCCCACCAAGAAAGTGATACACTTTAAATCACATTTCATTCTTAGACAAAAGTCAGAATGCCATTCTAAGCAGCACTAAAACCTTTTCCGCTATTTTGATGGAGAGCCCTATGCAGCTTATAAATCAGATATAAGCTTAGTGCACTACTGCAGGCCATATACTCACTCACATATCTGATGTGCTGTACAAGAACAAAAGGCCATCAATCCTGAAAAGCTACAGTACAGTCAAGTGAAGTGCTAGTGTTTCTTTCCTTCGTTTGGACTTTTCAACTCAGATGCAAGGGTAGTAAAGTCTATTAAAAAAGTCTCATTCAGAGTCTCCTGTTCCTATTCTTTGTCAATCCTTTATAATGTTTATTCATAACTCACTACTATTCTCCTGCCTGTCTCCTCAATTATATGTATCCATTACTTCTGCTTCCCACTACCAGGTGAAGGACCAAAAGTCTGTGGCTCAGGCAGAGCAAACAGAGCTCTTAGCTGTGTGTGTGTGAGATGTCAGCAGATACATGACTAGAGTGGCCCTGAGTCCAGTTTGTGGGAGACAATTCTGGTTTATACCTGTTGTTCCAGTGTCCCTTCTGTTTACTCTTGGTGCCACTATGTTTTAGTCTGAAAAGTGCCGGGTTTGGGTTTGTGTCCCTCGCCATAACCTGAAATCTCTAACCTTACCTAGGGACTAATTATCATATAGTCTATGGCAATTTCTGAACATGATATAAATTTTATTAATTCATTTATTAGATCAAAATAGGAACAACTAGTTTTATATAAAGTGCACATAATGGATTTCAACTGAATAATTTTTAACTATGTTTCTGTTTCAGTGAAAAGAAAATGAGACAGGAAGAAAGTTTTTCCTGATGTTATATATGCCTCATTATAGATATAAAAAGTCCTGTAAATTTCAGAGGGATTTATTTCTATTAAATTTTTACTTATTTGAATTTTTATATCATTAAGAATACTGAAAAAGAGATTAAAGTTATGAAAAAATTTAGATAACAAATTTGAATTTCAGTTTTGAACTATTGATATTGATAGTCACAGAAAAGGGCATTATTTTCTTAATGAAGATTCTTATTTCATATTCAAAAGTTGGTTATTATTAAATTTCTAATGTATGTAATATTATGATGCACATAATTAAGTCTATGTATGGTATAGTGCCAAATAAAAATTAAACTAAAGCTATTTTTATATCAATGTATATTTTTAAAGTATCACGAAATCAAATATTATAATTTGAAAAATTGAATAGTTTACCTATAGGTGTCTAATAAAA
This sequence comes from Rhinolophus sinicus, assembly GCF_036562045.2. Lineage (NCBI taxonomy): Eukaryota > Metazoa > Chordata > Mammalia > Chiroptera > Rhinolophidae > Rhinolophus > Rhinolophus sinicus. The sequence continues at coordinate 75,164,970 of NC_133757.1, read as the reverse complement.
TATGTTATTGTGACCCTTAGGAAAGTTAAGATTATACAAGATCAAAACATTTTAAATAAAGAACTGTACCATTAACATTAAATGATACTGAATTTTAACATATTATTTAGGTGTTTATAAAATCTTTTAAGTCTTTTTAAGTCTTTTGTTGAATAATATATTTTCTTGTCCACTACGAAGTTTTCATTTTTATTAGTTATATCCATTGCTCAAATCTGAGAAACCAGGGACACCCGAAGGCATGGGAGTATGAAGGGAATATTTACTACATCACAGTCAGAGAACTACTGGAGTCGCCAAGTGAGGGATGAACTTGGCCAAATCTTCCCCTAATTCAAATCATGCTGCAGTCAATGGCAACTGCTTGTAACATTAAATGCTGTGTATATCGGTGCTTTCTCTGCATTATAGTAGCTCAAACTTTAGCCCTTGAAAGTACAAGGGAACATTTTTCACATGCTTTATACACACACTAAGCTAAAGTAACCAACTCTGTTCTGATGGAAGAGTCAGGGTCATGGGGAAAAAAAACGTACTCTCTGAATACACAAGATATTCCAATTCCCCAAACATATTTTTCCCAGGACAACAAATGTTCTGCTCATTTTTCCACCTCTGTCTGTAGATATAGATCACCTGTTGTATGTGTGAGTGACTGCATAGTCAGCTTTTACTTATTAATATGCTATTACTTTTCATGAGTGTCCTTGAAGTTATTTCTCTTTTATACCCAGTCCTTACTTCCTGTCACATTTCTTTTTACATTTTTGGCAGTGGCACCCTCAGCTTTAGGTTTTCAATTCTTGTAGTACTTCAGAGAAGGTCTTTTTTTGACTTTCTTGTCCTTCTCCTGTTCTTCTCCCAGCATTATTCTACTCTTATTCAATATTTTTTGATGGAGGGCAGTAGAGGAGGAATTCTCTTCTCTCCTCTCCTCTCCTCTCCTCTCCTCTCCTCTCCTCTCCTCTCCTCTCCTCTCCTCTCCTCTCCTCTCCTCTCCTCCCCCTCTCCCTCCCCTTCCTTCCCCTCCCCCCACTCTCTTTTCTGAGTAAGCCAATCAATCCTAAGCATCTACTGTGTTCCTAGTCTCAGGTAGGGTGGTCCCCTAAGTGTCCTTTCCCATGTTGTGTTTCTGGTACATTCCAACCAGTCTCCTAACAGTACAATGTTTTTTATTTTGATTCCCTAGCCCCGCTGCAGTGGTTTTTCTCCTGCGCCTTAAGAACCACGATGTTTGGGGACCTCTCAACAACAGGCTTTTGTTCCATAGGAAAGATAAAGAAGAAAGGTTGAGGCGAATTTTCCTGAAACTCTTTAATTAGCTGCTGTTCCCCTCTCCCAGGGTTAAAATACAAAGAACACTTTCTTTTAAAAATGATCAATTGAGTTTAAAAATTGTACGAATTAGCATTAGCTTTGTATCTCAAATTAGAAACATCGTTCAGCTTTGAAATGTAGTCATCACTTAGCTATCCATCAAAGATAGTGAACAAATAAAGAATAGGACTGATATAAGTGATGCTCAAAGAATTCAAAACCATTCCTTAATTGAAATGCAATGGATTTTATTCCCCAACGACTCTGTTGAGTAATATATTTTGAGGAATTAACAAGTATGAACTATAGGTGAGACGAGGCTGTGTGTTTTAATTATTTAATTACATGAAAAAATTAAAAGTGTGATAATCATGCTATCGCTTCTGTACTTTATTGAAAACATAATAGTATATGAAAATGTTGTGACATATTTCCAACACAGTGTAATCAGTAGTGCATCAGTTATCTGTTATTATGTAAGGTGCCACTGCAAAACTTGAGTTAAAACAATAAACAAGTATTTAGCTCATGAGTCCCTGATCAAGATGGACCTGGCAGGTAGAAGGTGGCCCTGTTTATATATCTGCTACCATCAGCTGGGGGGTTAGCTGGAAGGTCTGATGAGGTTTGGCTCTACTGAGTTTTTATGAGCTCTTTCACATGACTTGAGCCTTAGCTTAGATGAATCAGCTGACTGGCTCTGCTCCATCTGGCTTCTCATCTTCCAGGAGGCTAGTCTTGTCTCACTCATATGGAGGCTGCAGAAGTCCAAGAAAGTGAAAAGAGATATGCAAGTCCCCTTGAGTTGGAAGCAAAGAAATAATAAAACATCATTTTGCCTCTCTCTTGGCCAAAGCAAGTCACCATACCAGCTCAAATTCATAAGGAAAGAGGCTCCACCTCTTAAAAAAAAAAAAAAAAAAAGAAAGAAAGAAAAGACCTGCAAAGTCACTGCAAAGAACATAAACATAAAGAACTGTGAATAACTGTGGCCACATTTCCAGGCTATCATCTGTTATTATGTAAGGTGCCATCTTACATATTTGTTGATAAACTATGAACAACTTTCCTTGGCAACTTGCTGTTCTGAGATTTTCCTTATAGAATCAGGGGAGTTGGTCTATATCATTATAATATTAAAAACAACTTAATACATGAAATTTCCAGTTGCTCACATATAATTTTATTCTTCTTCTGCTATCTCTGTGGCAAACTTATCAACTTGTACCCCTGGGCCTTGTCTGCTCTGGATGTTACTAAGCTACAATAAAGTGTGTTCATTACTACCCTAATGCAAGAGTCAGTTGAATTTCATTGCGAGGCAACTTCAACCAAGGTCATCTCAGTCGGCTTCTATTTTGACAGGAATGTATTAGCATCAGGAAACATCAAGCAGTTAATAGCTATAGTTTAAGTTTGGTTATTTTCATTTTTTCTCCCCTTACCTCTTAATAAATGGAAAACACATATCAAAACTTACAGTTACAAATTCGTATGTCTTTCCTAGTAAATGACTTATTGATGCTGAAGTGATTAACCTTTCATTAAAACATGATATAAAATTCTTCCCTCCATATATCTATGTTTATTATTCAAGCCCCAAAGGAAAATACATCAAACATAGGACAGCACCGTTTTTTAAAACACTTTTGCAACTCATAGACTCATAAAATCTGAAAATTTCTAATTTCTCCTCTGCTGTGTCTATTCCATGATAAAAGGGAATAGGTTCCATAAATAACCACGTACTTTTTTGAAATATATCCTATTATCTACCTTCAGGATTGATATATGAAATTAACTAATGTGATGTTTTATAATTCCCAAGTAATGTTTAAATAGAGAGGTGAAAATAAATATTTTATTTTGGTAGAATATTTTATGCTTTCAATCAATGCAGCGCTTAACTTTATCACTGCACAACAACTCTGTGACACGGTTGACACATATTGCATAAGGGACCCAGTTGCTTTAGAACTGAATGTAAATGTAGTGTCACAATTCCTGTAACTAAGAGAAGCCATGTGCCTCTATCCGAGGAGACTTTCAAAGCCTGTCCTATTTATTCCTTCAGACCCACAGGGGTTGTGGTTCTATGATCACAACACAGCTGTCAACTAGCACAGAGCCATCACCTTTTACCTTGACTTTTGCTTTGACTGCGCTTCTCTTTGATAAAATTCACCTTTCTAAGCCTCTAAAGGCCGGCAAAGTCCCCAGCTAATATTTCAGTGGGCTAAAGCTGTTCACAGCTGCTCATGTCGCTGGTACCAGTGCACTGTGGGAGAGTTTTGACCATGGCCACTACAGTGCTGTTAGGTCAGCACGAAGCTTCATGGAATTTGCTCCACTGATATGGACAGAATCCTTTTGTCTGTGCTCTAATCTGTTACATTAGTGAAACAAAGCTGTCTTATTTGACAGACTTCAGAGAGTTTTCATGTGATGCAAACATTAAAACACACACACACACACACACACACACACACACACACACACCTGCACACACGTGAAAAAAAGAAAAAAAATCTCAAATCTGATCATCTCTCCCCTCACTGCCCCTTCTCCTGCCCCCTAGTTCTTCACAGGGTTGAGGCTAGCTATGGGGGACAATCTGAGTTTAGAAAGCTATGCTGCACTCAGAATCTGATGACTGATAAACACTGCTAAATGAGAAAACTTACAGGTGCACATTTTTCTTTCCTAGGTGATTGTGTAAGCTTTGTCAATTATAAACCTAGATGACTCAAGACAATCCAAATAAACTTTGGGACTATACAGAGGATGCCAAAAAATGTATATACATTTTAAGAAAGGAAAAAAACATATTAAAATTACTTGGATCACCTCTTGTAATTGCAGAAGTTAAACGTGACTTGTATTCATCTTTTGCTATTGGTGTGTATTGAGTATTACAATTTCAAAACCGTTTTTTTTTCCTTTCTTAAAATATGCACACTTTTTTTTTGGCACCCTCTGTATTAACTTCTTAATTAAGATTCTTGATAATGAAAATATATTCAAACATTATAACAACTATTGAGACGATATTCCATTAGTAGTTTTTCCACTTTACTGAGATATGATTAGCATAAAACATCATGGAAGTTTAACGTGTACAATGTGATTATTTGATATGTGTACATATTGCGAAGTGATGACCACAATAAGGTTAGTTGGTGCATTCATCACTGTACATCGTTGCTTTTTTTTTTGGAGGGGGGCAGTTAAGGTCTACTCTTTCAGCAACTTTCAAGCATACAATATCGTTAACTATGGTCACCACGCTGTACACTAAAGCCCCAGAACTTATTCATTTTATAATTGGAAGTTTGTACCTTTTGACCATCATAACCCATTTTCCCACACCTCCTAAGCCCTGGAAACTAACAATCTACTCTCTGTTTCTATGAATTTTCCATTACTAATTTTTTAAGTTGCTGTCACATGTAGCAGGTAGTTGCCTATGACCTGCCATGTGCAGAATGAGACTGAAATGACTCATTTCACATTGTTGGGAAAAGGACAGAAGCTGTAGAAAAGTAGTTGAGCAAAGCATTGTCAGGTCACGTTGCAATTCCCAGCTATGGAATTCATTCAATAATACATAATATCACTTGAGAATTTTATTGTATAAAAAAAGAAAGAGGAAAGACAAGTAATTCATTCTTAATAACTGAAGACCAATTACTAGCCTGGCAATGTGCCAGGCAATGGTGACACAGTAAGTGTCACTATAGACAATGCCTGTCTTTTGTGTATATACATATTAATAACAAAGATCGATATTAATGAAAATATAATGAATATACTTAATATAAATGGAAAGAGGGGCATAATACAAACATGAAATTGTAAAGATTGAATACAGTCATTAGAGTTGGGGAGGGTGTAGTGGAAATCTATTAATATGTTAATCCAGCTTTACTTTCTTCTGTCTGGGAACACACCTTACCCCCTAAACACAGTGAATGAGCAAGTGTTTGACCATGTGACCTGAATTGGACTAGTCAGACATTCCCTGAATGTTTCAAATAGAGTACAATTTACTTTTTTTTTTCTCTGATAGTGAATCTGTGAGTATATAAACCCCAAAAACCCCAAAGTCCCTTGGAACATGAAAAAGGTGTCCTAGAAGGAGAATAAAATTGATATTGAAATATGAGGCTGATTATGCAAATATTGGAAAAACCACAAACTGAATCGAACTACTGCTAACAGAATGGAATGCCAGTGCTGTGGTGAAGAGGGGAAGTTAGAACGCTGCTGCTGGAATAGAGAGCCATCAAGAAGCCCACAGGATGTAAAATGGATCAAGCCCCGCCTTCCTCCAGTCTTTCTCTGGTGTCCCCTGTTGGCAAGGCCTAATAGACAGCACTCTCTTGAAGCAAAAATGTGGCTTGTTGAATCTCAGCCCCACCCTCCTAAAACTGAGTATGTGAGGGACAAAACTTAATTAATTTAGTTCTATGACCATTTTAGGTTTGGGGTAAATACTGTAAGGTCTTCTTCACACCAGGCCCATGATGTTCTAATCATCCAAAAATTAAATTCTAGTAAAGAATATATAAAAAGGGAATATCCCCCACCATTCTTATTAAATTGGAATACTCTTGATAGTAGAACCAGATGATACTGGTATAAGAAAAGACAAATCACAGGCCTGAAAAAAAAAAAAAAAAAAAAAAAAAACCAGACACAGACAATAGTTTAGTGGTTACCAGAGGGTAAGGAGGGTCGGGGGTGGGAGATGAGGGTAAGGGAGATCAAATATATGGTGATGGAAAGAGAACTGACTCTGGGTGGTGAACACACAATGGGATTTATAGATGATGTAATACAGAATTGTACACCTGAAATCTATGTAATTTCACTAACACTGTCACCCCAATAAATTAAAAAATAAAAATTGACATTGAGAGAGGTATCAGGATAGAAGGCCCACATAATAGGTCTTGCTGGCCTTGAACTCAAATTACAGGCCGATAGTTTCGTTAATCAATACTTTCCCACATTAGAGTTCAAATTGGTTTTCTGTGACTACTAAATATAAAAAAGTCCTACTTAATGCAAAAATTGGTAACTATAAATGTTGAAAGTAACATCATAAAAAGTGAGAGTGGTTATGTAAAGAGGAGTAGAGTCATAAATGTTTCTCCAACAAAACTAAGATGAGCTATTGATATTTGCTATACTATAAACAAGAAGCTGCTTTAAAGCATATATCTATATATTTGTATCTATATAGATATATACCCTAAAATAACAAATGTGTCCTCAAATCTTTTACCTCTTGATGAGAATTTGTGAGTGCTTGATAGAAATATGTAAGAGTATGTTTTGGCTAGTTAATTCTTCAAACTTTACTAAGGTAAAATGAAAGAGAAGAAATAACTTAACCAAGTCAACTAATCTGATTAGTGATTTGGAAGAGCAGGACATCACATTCTTTTTGTGGACTCTAGCAATGTGTGACAACTTTGTCAGTGACTGCCCTTTCCCCATTTTCCCAGGTTAGCCCATTTGGAAGTTGCATAAGGACAGCTGTAGCAGCCTTTTATGCAACTGAGTTCCAATACCTGGGTAATATAATAAAAAAGTATGGTTTAATGCATATAGAAAATTCTAGGCCCCAGACACTGCTTTAAGATTTTTACTTGTATTGATATATTTAATATTAACAAAAAGCCTATATGGTAAATACTATTATCATTTCTGGTTTTTGATAACCATCCCAAGGTCAAACAGGTCAAATGAATTGCACAAAGACAAAGCCAATACATGGTGGGTCCAGGATTCATATACAGACAGTCTGACCCAATAGTCCATGTGTATAACTACTATTTTACATAACAATCCAAAATATAAAACCATGTTATAGGGTCAAAAATTTCCAATTAATTATCCCTCCACCTTCCAAGTCCTGAATCAATTGAGACATAAACACAGGCATTAAGTAGAAATTGAAATACATATTTTGTTCTTGGAAAAGCTGTATAAAAGTACTTCAACTTGATGCAAAATACAGATGGTCTGCATAATACTTTCTTCCTTGAATTGAGCCTACCTATCCAGTTACAAATAACAGAAGGACAACTGAATGCTTTCCTGTGCAGAGGAAGGGCTTAGCAAACAACCTATTCTTTTTTTTTTCTTTTTTTTTGCCATTGTTATATTATTCTTATTTTTCACTTCTGGAAGTTTTGTTGGATATTTCTTTTTCTTCATTGTTAGGAAATTCATGAAGATACTAACTGTGTTTCTCTTTCATTGAATATTCTGGGCACTCTAGACTTTTTAATCTAAACACTGGTATTCTCATTTCGTGTCATTATATTATTATTATTATTATTGTTTGTATTTTTGGTATTTTTTGATATCTATTTTCTCAGATCTAGCATTCTGGGACTCTTAATTAGGTATATGAAATTTACAATCTATCCTCTATGTCTATTATATTTTCTTTCATAGTTTTAATTTTCATTTTCTTTTGAAATTATGCTCTGTAAATGTTCCTAGACAATATAATGCAGTTTTTCTTCTGATGTTCCCCTTTATTATTATTACTTTAATTTAAACAAGCATGTTTTTAATCTCTGGGTATTTAAGAATCTTCTCTGATATAGAAGCTTAGCATTTCGACTAACTAAAATAAAAATTATCTAACAAGATTATGGTACTTTCATAACAGAAACCTAAAATATGTGGTAACAATTTAGTGGCCAGCCCACGAGAGGTGAGGAAAAAGATTTTGAAGACAGGAATTCTCTTGCCCCTCGTAATGCTGAGTTTAACGTTTGGTAAATTGCCATTTGTAATAACAGAATATCTACATACCAATAAGGATTGTACCTTTCTGAGAAGCAGTTAGAATGACCCCCAAATGTTAATGTGTGTTAGTTATTCCTAGTTGTGTTTAAAAATATTATAATAAAAAGATGATCTCACCCAAAATTTGGAACATTTGCTTGCAATGAAAGACATAAAGACTAGAGACTGAAAGATAAGTTATTTTTTCCTACCACATCAAATATAGGCCCAAAACAGGATAACAAAATCAAGCAAAAAAAAAAAAAAAAGGCAAAAGGGAGAATTGAAATCATATGGCAGTTCCTGGTTCACAGTAATGATAAAATCTGAAATCAGCTGGCAGCATTGGAAAGACTCTTTGACCTGGCAGTGGAGCAGGTACTTAGTGTATTTGTTTCCTGTGTATGCTGTAACACATTTTCATAAATTGTGTGGATTAAAGGGATAAAATTTATTCACTTATAAAGTCCTGAAGTAATTTATCAAACATTAATAATAATATAGGGACTGAATATAACACTGTCCCTCGTGGTATTGTCAAAGGCTTCATACTAAAGAGCTCTCATTTAAAATGAGTCCCAATCCTGCGGCAAAGATCATATCAAATGAAGATATCACCTTCTGTCATGCAGGGAGTCACGCAGGGTCTCAGCTACTGCTCTCTGCACAAGAACACAGGTGTCGTGCAGGGTCTCTGGTCCCGCTCCCCACATAAGAATGCAGGATATGGTGAGGCCAAAAAGGAAAACTCACAGAGCCATAGGTAGGGGAGTCATACCACTATAGTCTCGCTGGCAGCTGGGATGGAGACACAAAAGCAGAAGCCACACCATTCGCAACCCTCACTGCACCGATTGCTAGCTCAGCCACCATCTTGTTGCTAGCCCCCATTTTTCTGCTAGCATAGCCACAGCAGTTATATTAGTGGCCAATGGCTCACTGGTTACAGCTGATGGCCAACTAGCCACAGCTGATGGCCATCCAATCACAGTTGATGGCCATTTACTACCTGAGCCAGCACCTTTCCATGTGAGGCCGGGAGCCTGGAAACTGCACTCCTTGCTCTGTTCCCACACCTTCTAACTCACGCTGGTTATTTAAGATAGTTCTATTATGACTATTGACAAAATAAGGGAAACTTTACACATGTCAGGCAGTTCATAAAGCAGGCTGAAGAACTCTGTCCAAAAAAGAACATTGTGCTTGGTTACTAACCCATGTTACCAGAAGCCTATTATTATTCTTTTTTAAGATAATTTTATGATTCATGACCACATGCTTTGTCTGAGTAAAAGGATCCAGGTTTCACGAGATGTAAAGGCTATGAAAAGCACATTCGAAAGGAGAGTTCTCCAACACCCACTTACTACGTGGTGAGAAAAGGACTCAGGAGATGGACCTTGAGAATAGGAAGATTATCCTAGATTATTTCTGTGGGCCCAGAGACTTTACAAGAGGCAGGTTGGAGGATCAGAGTCAACAGTAGGATATGCGAAGATGGGAACAACAAGAAAAAAGGCTATGTGGTGCTGGTGAGGAGCCAAGGCTCTAGAAACCTCTAGAAGCTGGAAAAGAAAGGCAAGGCAACAAATTTTTCCTAAAGCCTCCAGAAGAAACTCATCCCACTGACACCTTGATTTTAGCCCCAAATAACTTCTGATATCCCAAACTGTAAGAGAATCAACTTGAGTTGTTTTAAGCCACGGCATTTGTGGAAATGTGTTACAACAGCAATAGGAAACCAATATACTAAGGAACTCACTCCACTGCCAGGTTAAGGAAGCTTTCAAACCTAGCCCAGCTGGATTTTATCATCGCTGTGGACAAGGAACTGCTGTGTAATTCATTTTCTTCTTTTTGCCAATTTTTTTATTGGTTTGTTTTTGTCATCCTCTTCTGGCTCCACGTTTTTATGTTTTATGTGGTGGGAGCAAATACCTTGTCCTTCAGTCTGTAGTCTCAAGTCAATAAGCAGCCAAATCTGGACCTGGTATAAAGGACAATGCATCACACAGGGGGCACAGACTTGCTAAATAAAGTACCTCGACTGACCTCACGAAGGGGGAGAGTTGTGTTTGAAGTGTGAAAAGATTATTCCCATGAAATTCTTCATATTCAGCAGCTGCATATAGATCTCTCCCCAAATCTATTATTTTCTATTTCCAGGGCACATAAATTCGCAGCTAGGGAATTTACCCCCAAACCACCACCACCTTTAAAGAGGCCTGTACACCTGATTAAATTTTTACCAATGGAATATGAATGGAAAGCAAATTGTACTTTACTACATAAAAGGAAATTGCTGCCTCTGATTGATAATTCTATGTGTCAACTCGAGAGTGTTTTTGGATTAACATTTAAAGCAGTAAACTTTGTGTAAGGAGACTGCCATCCATAATGTGCTTGGGCCTCATCCAATCAGTTAAAGGCTTCAATGAAACAACAACAACAAAAGAGAGCTCCCCCAAGAAACAGAGAATTCTCCAGCGACTGCCAGCCTTTGGACTAGAACTGCATCATCAGCTCAGCCTGTTCACCTGAATTACTGATTAGAATTTGCCAGTAGCCATAATGATGGCAGCCAATTCCATATAATAAATCTCTCTCTCTCTCTCTCTCTCTCTCTCTCTCTCTCCATATACATATACACATATATACATATATATGTATATATATACAATATATACACATATATATATTCACACACACACATACACACACACACACATATATATGTATAAACATGTATATATACATATAAGTAGGGTGCCAAAAAAATGTATACGCACTTTAAGAAAGGAAAAACCTCAATATATACTGATATCAAAAGATGTATTTGACTTCTGCAACAGGAAGCGGACTACAGCATTAGGAATAGAGACAGTGGAAATGTAATGGCTGTATGCGATGTCAGAGGGATAGTGGATTAGGGAGGGGGCTTCACACAGTGTGAGGGATATAAATGATAAACATCTAAGTTTTGTTTTGTCTTGTGCACCTGAAACTAATAAAATTAAATATATATCTATATCTATATCTATATCTATATCTATATCTATATCTATATCTATATCTATATCTAAGTTAAATTGTTACATTACATGAAAGATTATAAAAGAGTTTAGGACCTAAAAAGAGAAAATCATTTTTCTTTTAAGGAAAGACTTGCTTTTTATGTATACTATATCCAAATAAAGTTATACAGGCCAGTAGCTATCCAAAAAAAAAAAAAGAGGTGCTCAAAGTGGTTGCCATCAGCATCCAGAAACTTCTATTTATGACGAAATACTGCTTGAGAAATGTTGACCAAAGTGTCCACTTGTATACATTTTTTTGGCATCCCAGTATATAAAAATCCTATTGGTGTGTTTCCGTGGAGAACCCTCACTAATGCATTGCCCTAAACTTTCTCTTTTTCTTTCTTCAAGTTGCAACACAGGCATTTCATGATCCGGTATAAAACATGAAGTTGAGGATAAAGTTTCAAGGTTGGAAGAAATTTGTATAGCACTATTTCTCCAGAGCTCCTTCAGTATAGAGCAATAACTTATTTCCTCTTTTTGCTATTTGCATTTGTAAATAAAAGTATAGCACTGCTTTATTTATTTTAATTTTATCTTCCTATTGCCTGGATTGTGTCTACACATAATTACTCAGGAATGATACATGGGTAGTATTATTTTTTCCGAGTCTCTCAAAGTATGAGTGTCTTTCTATTGTATTTATTGTATTCACTCAAAAGAAAAAGGAAAAAAAAGGGAGTGGCTGAAAATATTCTTGGGTCACAATTATGTTTTCCTTAAAAATTGAATTCTGTAAAATAAAAGAGCCAGCTATATATGCAAACTGTCCTTGCGTATCTAAACTAAGTAAAAAATTAGTAGGGGAGCTGAGGGCCAGTCTTTGAAGTGAACATACATTCATTCATTGGTTCATTAATTGCCATTCTTTATTTACATCAACAATTTCTGAGTTGGTAGGCAATTTTCACATATGTTAGTCATGTTTTGACTTTCCCCTTTGGAGTCTTTATGGGTATTTTAATAAGAATTTGAGACCTAGTTTAATTGGAAATCTGAATCCTAAGAGTAGGATCCCAAAAGATCCACAAGCTCATTTGCTCTTTCTGGACTACAGGGACTGTACTACTTTTTGATTAAAACATACATGTTTTTAAAATATTCTATGATGAGCAGAGTGCTCCTGAAGTACACTGTAAAAGAGTATCAAGATTTTAAAGGTAAATAAAAGAGATACAGACTGAACAGCACAGCGACTAACTCAGTCTATCCCTGAATGATCTGTACATCACTGTGAGAAATGTGCATCACATTTTTGTCAAAGTATGTGCATAAGTATGTTTATTTTGTTTTAGTTAAGCATTTTTGTAAGACACCTCAGGGACTATTTAGAATGAATAAAGGTAAAAATAGCCAAAAAATATTAATTAGATATTGACATAATTTCAATTCTAGCTCAGGACCTGCCATATTGCAGACGAAATTCAAATTTGGAGCAAATACTCATTTTCCAGTATAAACATTAAACATTCAGAGACCTTGATTAAATATGCATTAGATACAGAATATTTGCTAATAAAGAGAATTATTTTGCTGTAAAAATTACATGTCAGTATCAAATATTAAAAAGAACACTGTCCTTTACATCAGCAGAATTGAGCTCTACTTCCAGGACAATAACCATCAAACCATATTATGAAGGTTCTAAGCATTTTGTATGGTCCAAAGTGTTTCAATGCAAATCTATAACAGGTATAAATATGCAATTTTTTCTATAGAGAATCAAATTATCTTTAAATGGAAAATACTGATAATACTGCTTTACATGTTTTTAAAAATGTATCAAAAATATATTACATATTTTTAAGTTTTGAATTACATTTAGATTCTTCATCATATCAAGCATGATGATATAATTTCTGAATATATTTGCAAATCATATCGACATTTTAAAGTTTAACATGATATAAGTACACAAATAATTGCAATGATTTCGAATTATTTACACTATCACTTGTTTTTGAAAAAGAAATGGATTAGCTAATAAATGACATTTATAACTAAAATACATCCTAAAATCATGGTAATTATAACATAATATGGTATGGTGTTTTATAATTATTTAAAAGTTTAAATAAGAGCCTTTAAAGATACAACGTTGGGATATCTTAGAGTTGCTTCTCCTAAATGCCACGGAGAATTTATATATACAAATATAAGGTCAGACAATTCAGTGCGCGAACTCATCCTAGAAAAAGTGCTACACACCTCATTGCTGAATATCACCACGGTCACCTTTGAAGTATTCCTTTTGGGACACCAGCACCTAGGCCAACTTTCAAAGCAATTTTGGAACTCTTTTTTCTGGAATGACCATTAGAACTCTCGGCGGATTACCCTTGATGTCCTGAATGTCATCAAAATGTCTCCCTTTCAATATTTCCTTTATCTTCAGGTAAAGAAAGAGTCTTTGGGGGCCAGATCAGGTGAGTAGAGAGGGTATTCCAATACAGTTATATGTTTACTGGCTAAAAACTCCCTCACAGACAGTGTCGTGTGAGCTGGTGCATTGTCATGATGCAAGAGCCATGAATTACATGTGGCGAAAAGTTCAAGACGTCTATCTTTTTCATGCAGCCTTTTCAGCACTTCCAAATAGTAAAGTTGGTTAATTGTTTGTCCAGTTAGTATAAATTCATGATGAATAATCCCTCTGATATCAAAGAAGGTGAGCAACATGGTTGCAACAAGTTCGTGAACTTAATTTTCAGACCTTGTATATGGTTAATATTAGAAGGAGTTAAAATGAAGGATAACATTTAATTCCTCTTTTTTAATTTCCTTGGACTCTAGACACTTTGGTATGAAAATTATTCATTTTTGTGATATAAAGAAGAAGAGTTATACTTGGTTTAATAATACCATGTAAAGGAAAAAGAAAAATGCAGATTTTTAACAAAGTGTTTAAAAGGTATGATGTGTTATAGATTTGTACACTTGAAACCTATATAATTTCACTAACCAATGTCATCCCAATAAATTTAATAAAAAATAAAATTAAGAAATAGAAAAAAAATAATTTAAAATTTTGGCAAGCCCTTTGATTGTAGATTTAATATGATTTATCCCTTTTAGAAATTTCTGGTATTAGAAGTTAAAGATTTCAAACATCTAATGATGGCTGTTAAAAGATTATCCTTGGTTTTATTTATAATGGATATGAATCAAAATCTAGATTCAAACTTGCATGGAATACAACTTTGTTTTTGTTATTGTTTTCAGTCACCCATTTAAGGATATAGTTTGATGAATTTTGAAAAAAAATATAGACTCGTGTCACCATCACCACCACCACCACAGTCAACATAAAGAACATTTTTATCACCCTAAAGAGTTTAATTGTACCCCTTTGTAGCAATTTCCCACTAACACTGCCAGCCTCCAGCAACTAGTTACTTGATTTCTATCCTTATGGTTGTGCCTTTTTGTAAAATCATGTACATGGAATCATATAGTAAACAGTTTTAATGACTGGGTTATCTTACCTTGAGTAATTATTTTGAGATTTATTAATGCTGCTGCATATATAAGTAATTTTTTTAATCACTGAATAGTTACATTGTACGGGTATACCAATTTTTTTAATCCTTTCAAGAATTGATAGACATTGTGATGTTTTTCACATTGTAGTAACTATGGGTAAAGCTGCTATAAACAGTTGTATTTTGTCCTTTGTGCAGATAGACATTTTGATTTGGGGGGGGTGGAAATCTTAGTAATAAGATTCATGGGTTTTAATCTAAGCACAAGTTTAAGTTTATAGGAAACTGCATATTGTTTTCCATATGGTTGTTTTTCCAAAATGGTGGTTGTACTATTTTGCATTCCTACAAACAAACAACGTGTGAGAGTTTCAGTTGTTTTGAATCTTTATCTATACTTAGGATCATCCCTCTTAAAATATAATACTCTAAAGTTGCTAAGAGATTTTATGCTAAATGTTCTCACCACAAAAAAGCAAAAATTATGTCACATGATGGAGGTCTTAACTAATGCTACCTTGGTGATCATATTGCAATATATAAATATATCAAATCAATACATTGTGCCCCTTAAATTTATGCAGTGTTACATGTCAAATTATATCTAAAAAATCTGATAGTGTGAATCTTGAAAATTTGTTTTCTTTTGTTCAAAATTGACTTAGCTATCATAAGTATCTTTTTTAAATGTCATCATAAATTCAGTTGTGAGCTTTAGCGTCAGTCTTTTCGGGTTATTTACCCTCCTCTCTACCATGTTTTAGGAATTTTAGAAAGCATATGTGTGGCAATCTGATCACTGAATTATGTCCCCCTCCCTTTTTTTTTGCCACTGATATTTTCCACTGATTTTCTACTAATATTCCAAATTTGCCACTGATATTCCAACCTTTTCCATGAGTCAACAAGGACATTTTGCTCTAAGGCCTATCTGATACTTTCCAGCTTTGCCTGGGTAAAGCAAGTGCAGAGACCAATTACTTTATTGTCCAATACCTGATATGTTATAGGATGAAAGGGGCACTATTAGTACCCATGTCAGGAAATTTGGACCTACAAAGGAAACTATGACTCTGTTGGCTAAGTCAAGATGTATGAACATGATAGTAGATGTTCTTTTCTACACCTCTAGACCTGGAAACAATATGACGTCTCTCCCATATATGGCCAACTCCATCGGCTTGGTCCTAAGTTGTCAGGCAAACATGCCTTTCTCTTTCTGAGAAATACATATTTGTTTCTCTCTTTTTTCTTTTTAATCAAATTTATTGGGGTGACATTGGTTAGTAAAATTATGTAAGGTTCAAGTGTATATTTCTATAATACACCATCTGTATATTGCATTGTGTGCTCACCACCTAGAGTCAGTCCTCCTTCCATCACCATATATTTGACCCTCTTTAACCTCTTCTACCTCCCTCTCTGCCCTTACCCTCTGGTACCCACTAAACTGTTGTCTCTTTTCTTTCTTCCTGAGTTACTATTTTAAAATTTTATACTTCATTGTCTTCTATATCTTCTCTGCCAAATGGTAACAATCAGAGAAATTTTCACTTCTTCCATGATGACATCACCAATTTTTCACACTCCAATATGTTATCTTTTGTTCAAAATAGTTCTGCATGAACGGTCATATCCATTTTTTTTAATTAGTTATTCTCTAATATTTTTTGCATATTTTTCTTTGATTCTATGCTAGAAGAATACAGAAAATTTAGCAAACTTTGTGGTATTAATTACATATTAGTCACTTAATAATTCATTTTTTAATTCTAATTGGCACAGGAATAGCATGTATACAACTTATTTTCTGTCACCGAAAAAAGTTTTTGGACTAAAAAAGGAGGTTAATAAATGATCAATACTGTAATTTTCCTATCTCTGTATGGCAAAGGCCTTGTTGTATGCAGCCATGTCAGAAGAGAGGGAGTCTTTCTTAATTATTTTATAGTTAGAAATTTTCTTGCTTCTTGGCTGTACTTCAGCATAACTGAGAATAAATATTGATATCTTGTAGAATTCAGCTATTGAGCAAAATTGCCTCCCAATTATACAAGAGAAAATAAGGAATGCAATCTTTTATAATTAAAAATAAAAAGGGATGTGGTCAGGTGTTTCTATTAGTTCTTCCTCTATTTGCCTCAAGTGTGTTTATTGCTTATTCCAGGCTAATTGTCACCTCTTTCTGTTGCTTCCCACTATCAATATGTATTCTTGGCTACTAAGTCTCTATGAGAGTGTTTGTGATAGTCAATTCCCTGTTCTGGAACACAGAAATAAAATCAGTCTCTCTGTCATCCATACGTATCTTTACCCACCAAGGACAAAATTTTATACTGAGTCAAAGAACTGCCTCATGTAGCTTCAGTATGGCTCTATTTGATGAAAAGAAATAAATGTTGCACATCAACGAGAGAACAACAGCACTGACCACTAACCTGGTTGTAACTGTTGTCCAACTTCATTACTAGCTTTTCTCAAAAATTATTATTCATTTGGTGCCAGAAAAGATTTCAAAACTCAATTGTCTTGAATTATTCTTGGTGGGTCATATTCCTACTGTTCTTTTTTCCCTCTAACATTTATTTTGAAAAATAAATACAGCAAAGTTGAAAAGATTTTACAATGTTCACACTCATAACTAAAATACCACCTAAAATGTACCTTAACATTTTTCTTCATTTTTTTCACATATCTGTCCATTCACTTAATCTTCTATAAATAAATACAGTTTAGTTATATTGTAGTTCAAAGCAAACTGTTGCTCTAAGTCCAGTGCCCCCTAAATTCAACATAGATACCTTTTAAAAATAGAGTTAGAAACTTCTTGCCAGGTTGTTAAGTAAAAATTACATTAAATGAAATGCACAAATCTTAATTGCACAATGCTTGATTTTTGACAAGTACACATGCCTGTGTAATCCAAATCCCTGTCATAATACATGAACAAATGCTCCTTCCATATCTATCTTCACTCTTCATCCCACCTCCAACCCCAGAAGCAACCACTGTCATTACTTTTTCAATAGATTTTGTTTCTTAGAGCAGTTTTAGGTTCACAGAAATATTGAGCCGAAAGTACAGAGATTCCCTATATATCCCCTGACTTTACACAAGCACAGCCTCCCCGATTACCAACATCTCCCGCCAGAGTGGTGCCTTTGTTACAACTGATGAACTTACATCGACACATCATTTATCAACTGAAATCTATAGTTTACATCAAGATTCTCCTTTGATGTTGTACATTCCATGGGTTTGGACACACTTATAATGACAAGTAATCATCATTACATTATTAGAGGAGTTGCACTGCCCTCCATGTCCTTTGGGCTCTTCCCAGCCATCCCTCCCTCCCTGGCAACCACTGATCTTTTTATCTCCAGTTTTGCCTTTTCCAGAATATCATGCAGTTGAAATCATATAGTATGTAGCCTTTAAAGATTAGCTTCTTTCACTTATTAATATACATTTAAGTTTTCTTCATGTCTTTTCATGGCTTGGTATATCATTTCTAAAGGGCTGGATGTTATGCCATTTTCTGGATGGACCAGTTTATTTATCCATTCACTTGCTGAAGGACAATGTGGTTGCTTCCAAGTTTTGACAATTATGAATAAAGCCGCTATAAACATCCATGTTCATGCTTTTGTGTGGTCACGCTTTCAACTCCTTTGGTTAAATATCAAGACCCCTGATTTCTGGATCATATGGTAGGGGTATATTTAGTTTTATAAGAAACTGCCAAACTGTGTTCCAAAGTGGCTGAACCATTTTGGATCCCCACCAGCAACAACGAGAGTTCTGATTGTTCCACATCCGTGGCAGCATTCGGTGTTGTCAGTATCCTGGATTATTCTAATAGGTGCCTGGTTCATTACTTTTCCACTGTGAATTAGTTTTCCTGTTCTGGAATTTTATATAAATGGAATCATACATGATATATTCATTTGTGTAAAGATTCTTCTTTTACTCACCATAAAATATTTTAGATTTATCCATATTTTGTACATCTGTAGTCTGTTCCTCTTTAATTCTTAGTAATATTCTATTGTATGAAAATATCAAAATTTGTGGGTCAATTCTCCTATTTATGGACATCTGAGCAGTTTTGTGTCTTATAAATAAGGATGATATGAACTTTCTTTTATAAGCCTTTTTTAAGCACATATTTTCATTTTTCTTGGGTAAGTACCTAAAGTGCAATTGATGTATTATAGGGTAAGAATATGTTTCATAAGAAGCATCCAGAACTTTTTCCAATGAGATTGTACTATTTTACCATCAGTGTATGAGAAACAGACTTGCTCAAAAAGAAATCACCAATATTTGGTGTGATCAGTCTTCTAATTTTAGTTATTTTGGCGGTTACATGTTGTGATTGTGCCTTATTTTAAGCATATGTTTCAGAATTTATGTAAATATTAATTTAAATCAGAGCATTTTATTATATTTACATCTAAACACAAAATACCTCAGTTTATATGTGTGTTCTATAACTTATTGAATTCTCTAGCAATTGCATTCTCTCACTTTATAATTACTCATTTATATTGTTAATTTAAGTAAATACTCATTATTTCACTCACATATTTACCACCTGCTTACTTCTTTAAACTTTCTAGCATCTCACAACTTTTGTCTGAAATAATTTTTCCCTTTCACACATTAGACTTCTGGAAATCTTTTAGAATTTCCTTTAATGATAGTTTAATATGAAGGATCTTTCTTCTCCTCCCTTCTTCTTCCTCTCCTCCCTCCCCGCTTTCTTTCTTCTCTTCTTTCCTTCCTCTTTCTCTCTCAAATATTATTTAACGATAAAAAGGACAAATAATCAATAAGTAATACTATTATAGGTCAAATAGACAAAATAAAATCATAGAGATAGTAACATTCTTTCTAGCTTTTGATAGAACAAGTGGTCAAAAAAATGGTAAGCCTGGAGAAGATCTTAACACTAACAACCAACTTTACTTACTGAATTTTACAAACACATTACTGAACAACCTCAAACTACACATTCTTTTAAGTGCACATTAATATTCACGAAAATAAACAATGTACTTGGCTATAATATAAGCCTCAATAAATTCCAAACCTTGAAATCTAACCTAGTATGTTTTTCGGAGCAGAAGGGTATTCAATTTGAAAGCAAGAACAAATAGATATTTACAAAATGTCAAACATGTAGAAATTATATTATGCATTTCTAATTAACCTACAAGTAAAAGAGAAATCTCAAGTTAGAACATATGTTAAAATAAATGCTAGCTATAAAGTGAACATGATAAAGTTTGTGAGAAGCATCCAAAACATGAAGTGAATGTGATTAATCTGGTACAAGCACAGTTAAGAATCGGGCAGAGGGACACGTCTCAAATAATTTCATGATTCCAGTCCACACATCAAAGCCTGACAGACGTTGCAAGAAAAAGAATTCAAGTAGCATTACTGATGAACCTAAATGTAGACATCCCGAAAGAAAAAATATGACTACATAGAATTTCTGCAATATGTTTCTGACAAATGGCAAATTGAATTGTATCCCAGAAATGGAAGATCGGTTAACTAAATTCATTAAATACACTGCATTCATAAAACAAAGGCGACTATTCATATCATAATCTCAATAAATGTAGAAAAATACATTTGACCATATTCAACATCTTTTCATGATCAACATCCTCAGAAAATTTGAGATGGCAATACTATACCAAATTGATATAGAGCATCTATATAAAACCTCATCTAATAACATATATAATGATAAAATACTGAACTCTAAGACCAGAAAAAGATAATACTTTTCTTTCATACCACTTCTATATGATGCTGTATTGGAACTACAAGCCTTTCTGATAAAGCAGATAATAAAATAAAATTAACAAAAATTAAAAAGAAAGAATGAAGTCTTTTTCTAATTGAAATGAATATGAAAGGTATCAACACTGAAATTATAATCTAACATAACATATAATTCATGGTGTTTTGTCATATGATACAATAGTATTCCAACATTCTCATTTTGTTTACCTGCATCAAATTTAGTTGGAAAGATGTTTAAAATGAATGGTCTTTCAATTGTTGAAGCCCATCAAATTAATTTTAGTAAGGATACATTTAGTTTTCCCATCTTATGTTATATAATAACCTGTTCATAATACCATTATACATACCATGTTTCTCCCCAAATAAGACAGGGTGTTATATTAATTTTTGCTCCAAAAGACACCTTAGGGCTTATGTTCAGGGATGTCATCCTGAAAAATCAGGCTATGGTTTATATTCCAGTTAGGTCTTATTTTCCGGGAAACATGGTATTATATAACTGCAAAGAACATACAGTTCCAATGGCACAATGAAATACAATGCACAGCAACTGGAAGTAAAGGGAACAGCAGAAAATTCAATTAATGTCTTATCTGTTTATGGGCTTTTCAGAAGTATCTTTACCTTTAATATTCTTAGTGTATATTTAGCTAAAAATTAAAACATAGGAATGTGATACAGCTTTTCAAATATTTGTATTTGGCCAAAGAGAGGGGAAAAGAGATGTATAATACCTATGACAATGAAAAATTCATTAGAAGAGACAATTATGTAAGGATATAAACACCTTTTCATTGCTATATTCAAGTAGAATCAATATTAAAACACCTAATTTGGGATTCTTACAAATATTGATTTAAAAATAATTAGAATAAGGAAATGTATTTAATAGACAATTAAAACAAGGTAGCCCTATTCTTCATGGGTTTTAGGATACAATAACTTGAGTGAATTCTCAATTGAGAAGCTATTTTGGGAACAAATGAGTCAGAGGCACAAAAATGTTAAATTTTTACAATCACAATTTATAATTATAAAAACTTTAATTTTAACAATCATAATTTAGGTGACATATATGTTTATGTATGTGTATTCATAAAAATAAGACAAAAATATGTCATATGAAATAAAGACTACATGGACATTTTATACTTTTCCCATTAGTAACAACATGGAACCTTCAGGTGTCTATTTAAATGCTTGTAAATTAACTTTCCTGTTTCAATTTTTTTTAGTATCTGTAAATAATAACCATTTTATATGTTGTCAATCCTCCCTTGAACTATATTGAAAAAAAAACACAAAACTTAAGCATATATATTACAAGTCACATTTGAAAATGTCTCCAGTAGCTGAAAGATGGAAAAATCAATCTTCATATAACTTAATCCTCATAAAAAATGGCTAAAGGTTGGAGAAGGATGCTGTACTGCGAAATTTACATGAATATGAAAATGGAATATTAGTGGTATTATTAAAAAAAAGGGTGACATATAGTTGATATCATGAAGATATTTAATTCTTAGTTACCTGTTCTCACAAAGACGGGGGTATGTATATATGCATCTTCTCAAATAGGTTTATAGTTATCTGAAATTACAAAGTGACCAAAGAGTTCTATAGATTAGAGAAGTATGCCTGTGGATAAAAAGTACACAGTCGTACTTAGGAACTGAAGTTATCAGTTTACTTATCTCCAGATACAGAAGGGAAACATTTTGATTCTAGTATATTAATGGATACTAAAAGCTCCCCACTTTCACATGACTGAAGTGGGGTTCAATCCATGAATCTACTGTATGCAGTGATATTTCTTTACTGATCAAATACAGCCCCTCCCCAATATTTAAAAACCTGCAGATAAAATGTGGACAGAGCCTACCAACAGGCCACTAACTGGATGTGCAATAAGCTGCACAGCACCAAGAGAACAAACTCAGGGACATCTTTTTCATATTTGGCAGGGATGAAAAATCAAACTTGCTAGAGATGTGTACTGAGTCCAGAAAAAAAACGAAAAATATTTTATATTAATGAACCTGAAAACTAAAGTACAAAATATAGGAGGAAAATAACACAGAGCAAGACAGCCAAAAATATTCAACAATCGGGAGATAAATTCAAACATGATGAAATACAAGTTTCATATATATTTCAGCATATAGATTTATTTATACACATACACACCGGGGGTGCCAAAAAAACTTATACATGTGACTTGTATTCATCTTTTGTTATCAGCATATATTGAGTATTACAATTTTAATGCAGTTTTTTCCTTTCTTAAATGTGTGTACGTTTTTTGGCAACCTCTCTATATATTCATATATATGTATATGCATGCAATATATATATATATATATACCCTGTTTCCCTGAAAATAATACCTAACCAGACAATCAGCTCTGATGCGTCTTTTGGAGCAAAAATTAATATAAGACCCAGTCTTATGTTATATTATATTATATAAGACTGGGTCTTATAGTAAAATAAGACTGGGTCTTATATTAATTTTTGCTTCAAAAGACGCATTAGAGCTGATTGTCCAGCTAGGTCTTATTTTCAGGGAAACACAGTATACACACACACACATACACACACACACACGTACACATTGGTAGTGTATATATACATATGTATGTCAATAGATCAAGTGAATCTCATTCTTAAAGGCCTTTTAGGAGTCATAAATTCAATCACAATTATTTAGTCTATAATATTAATGTAGTATCAACTAGCATCCCATTACCACATAATCTATTAGAGAGCAAGTCAATAGAGGACTGTTCTTCCATGATCCTGTTTCCCTCCACGTAGATGAAGCTCAATTACTATGCCATTATAGGAGCCTCTCTGCACTGTTTTATTTACTACCTCATGCTGAGAGAGATAAAACTGGACATGGTCAGCTCAGCTGCTCAGTGGTCATCAATGGCTAGTGTGGGGAGAGGGAACTGACGGCAAGGAGGCCCAAGTGAACATCTGGGATGACAGTAATGTTTTATAAAATGTTTTCAGCAATGCTTACAGCTTTACCTTTATTAAACACATAATCTATATGTGTTTATGTGTACATTTGCTAACTGCATATGATTATTAAACCTAATTATACACTTAATACTGACACATTTCATTGCCTATAAACTATACCTCAATAATGCAAATTAAATAAATACATAAAATAAATATATAATTTCATCAGCAGCAGCTTTTCAAAAGTTAAATATTCTAACAAGATCGAGTTTGGCAACATAGATAAACTATATTACTATAACTTGTAGGAGTATGCATTGGTACTTCTTTGATGCAAACTGCAATACCTAGCAAGATATGGAGAACCTAAAACTTAATTTTATTTCTACCTATGTATGTACAAGTAGGTATGGATAAGTATATTCATTGTAAAGATGCTTTTAATAGAAAAGTGAAAATAACATAAATTTCCTTCAGAAATTAAGTAGATCACAGAAACTTACTCATGGAATATATTATTTTGAAGTTGATTTTAATAGCCTCTAACAAATACCAACATGAAAAAAATCTCAAAAAAGAAAAGAAAGCAAAAATCTTTTTAAAAGACATTTGAAACCAAAACATCAACGTATAGTGTCTATGGACACATATACACATAGAAAATGTAGAAAAATGAATATGACGATGCCACTTAGCACTTTCATGAGAGTGATTGCACATGGGGAGAAAGAGAAACCCAGTGGGTTGACTTCAGCTGTATTAGTAACATGATTCATTCAGTGTTATGAAGTGTGATACAGCGTCAACATTTCAGGGTTGACGTATGTGTGTTTGCTACATTATGTCACGCAATTTTCTGAATACTTCCAATATATTGACCTTATATTAACTTTATATTAAAAATAAATGAATTAATATTATAGGTCGAGATTTCATGTGAGAAGTAAGAGATTTGCTTAGGGGAAGAGTTGGGACCTTAGAGAGTAAACATGCATGAAAGGGTAAATAAACGAAACACATTCATAGCTCATTGCTCTCCAATATGGTACTGGGAAAACTTGGAGGCTCACAGATTTGATGATGTATGGGTAGGAGGAGAAAACAGTTCCAAGGTGTTTGAAAAAAGGGAAGGGAAAAAAATCAGAGTGAAAACTACAGTACATATAAATAGTTATTTCCTGAGAAACTTCTCTGATAAGGAAACTCCTACATGTAAATACACAGATCATCAATAATAAAGGCCATTGAAAGCGAAAAGAACATACATTTTGTTCCACAAACACTGTGCATCAATTTTCTTTGATTAAGAGAACACATACAGGTTCCGGGAAATCAGGTCAGCTATACTGGGAAAAGACCCGAGGACAAAACATACGAGTAGGATACTCATCCGATATTAGAAGAGGTGCAAATCCAAACACTCGATGTAAGAAGAAAACCACACCCTGATGGAAATGTACGGATTTAGAGATATAAGGTATGTATCAGTACATTTGAAACTTTTTCTTTTGCGGGGGGAGAAGAAAAGCAGAACAGCAATAGATTGTTTCCCTATAGGAGAAAGATAGTAAATGGATAAATGATACCTCTTGGGTGAAATTATCCAACTTAGGAGGAAAGAATAAAGAATATCTGTCTGAAAATGGATGTCTTTTATCAAAATTTGAATTGTAGAATTCACTGGTTTCTATGTGAGAGATGCCCAACAAAAATATTGAGAAGGTTTTTAGAAAACAAATGTCTGTGCTTGCAAGCAAGAAAGAGAAAAATGAAAGAGGCCTACAGACGTAGGGCTATAGAAAAGGAGAAATCTTAAGGAGTAGTTAACATTTTAATAACTTTAAAAGCCTCCCTTATAGGTGCAGGAGAAAAATAAATGTGAAATCGAACGTAGGTGGTATATCCCACTGTTGAGAAAGTGAAGGACAGAAATCAATGGTTCTGTTGTCACTGAAGTAGCACAACGGGTAAATTCCAAATGTAAAGTAAGACAAGGTCTTAAGAAAAACACTTGACAAAGGAACAGAATCCTGGGCCAGGCACCGTGAAGTGTGAAGAAGACTCTCATTGGATATTAGCTAAGGTAGATGAAAACACAAAAGGATAGAACATATTTTTCATGAAAACGGGGCCATAGGTTTAAAAAAATTATGGAGCACAAATCTCCATGATACAGGGGTAAAACATGTCTAGGGACCCACAGGGATAGAGAAATCCAGAGACAATAGGAAATCAAAACAGAGAATAAAGTATGAACTCTCTTTAGAAAGTTGCCTGATAAAGGATGGAGTGCATTGTTCCCAGAGAAGTGGGGGGCTGTCACCCTATACAGTGCAGAACTATGTAGGACTAGTTTACTAGGAACACAAGATAAGTACAAATTAAGGAGTTTTAAATATGTTATGCAGTAGAAAATCCAGACATTGACTACACTATTAATATTCTCTCTCTTCTGTTTCTCCCTCTCATTCATTTCCCTCCCTCCTTTCCACCCCCCCCCCACCTCTATCTAACTTTGAGGGACATCAGTTTCCACAGGAGAATCATTATTTGATGGACGCAGGGATAGAGGAGTGGGCGAAATGTGTGAAGGTGGCTAAAAAGTATAAACTCCCTTGCTTTCACAGGTGTTCTTACTTAATCTCCATATCCTTAGGAGCAACTCTAGAAACGTGCTATAACATACTTGAGAAAGTTGTCCTTGCAGAGTTTGCTAGACAGAAGAGGGAAGTCAAAAGCTCAAATTTAAGGATGGAGGCGGGGGGGAAAGATTTAAAGATATTTAAGATATTGATTAGAAAGATAAATGTGTAGAGTTCAAGGCTAGAAGAGAATTGTAAGTTGAAATCTTCAATTTTTGTTCCTGTTCTTTAAGATTTAATCATTTAGGGTATTCAGTTTCTTTGCTGCTGAGAAAAACAGAAATGAAAGAGCTCCTTTCAGTCTTACCCATATAAACCAGACTCTCTCTAGTCCCAGAAATGTTTGGAATACCTTCAAGAAAATGTACGAATAGAAACTGCTTTGAGGTTTTTGCTACTCACATGAAGGAGAGGCCAGTTTCCCTTGAACAGAAATGGATTTTATGAGGAGGGAAAGGGCAAAGGGAGGGCCCAAGACCAGCACTGCTCTCCGAGGTGGGCCCCTGCACTGGTTTGAATTCACTGCCCTTTTAATGGCTACAAAAAAAAAACACCCTGGTTCTCTGGAATCCATCATAAGACATCGACTATTTGGAATCAAGGTTTTACAATTAGTCCAAAGATTAGGATATACTGCTGATATTTGGCTTGTGCCATTAACATTTTTGCAGCTTTGCCTAGAAAAAAAGGGGGGGAGAAGGGATTCTGAAAGTCTCACAGGTTTAGAATCATTTCCCCTCTATTTCATTTGCTATATTGGATATATATGTTTCAGGTATGTATTTGGACATAGGGGAGATATCACACCACCAAGGCATGTTGTAACAATGGAGCCTTCAGAGCTCAAGAGTGAGAATTAGTAGCCACTCGGCCCAGAGTGCTCAGAAGACGACTCCCTCATCAGAGGGAAGCTTGCAAGCTGATGTTTTGTCTGCTGTCAACAATCTCAGTTGTTCTGCTCTGCCATGTAGGGAAGAGGCCTGCAGGAAAGCTGTAGACTAAAATCAGTGCAAGCTGAAGGCAGTTTTTACCAAATAAAACTGCATGTATTCAAAGTGTATAACTTTGAAATGCGTCTTCACTGACCTCCTACGAGCTTACTACTTGCAATAATAAAATCCCCTCATTTGTCAGTAGAGCGTTATGTCACTGTGTCTTTCTAGTTTATTTCAGGAGTCTCAAACAGTCACAAATGGTGAAGAAAGAATATTAATACAAAAAAGAGAAGATGAGACCCTTTTTCACTGTTGCTGCTGTTTCATTGTGTTTTCCATTAGCTATGAACTAAGACATTGTTCAAGGAGTGCAGTCCAAAGGCTGAGAAAACAGTGAATGAGAGAACTTTTAAGATATACCCTATGGTTTGCATGGGAAAATATCAGAAATGGTAGAAGAATGTTTTCTGTGGTTAT
This sequence comes from Rhinolophus sinicus, assembly GCF_036562045.2. NCBI lineage: Eukaryota > Metazoa > Chordata > Mammalia > Chiroptera > Rhinolophidae > Rhinolophus > Rhinolophus sinicus. Next base: position 75,137,425 of record NC_133757.1, on the reverse strand, counting down.
GAACAGAAGAGAAAGCTGTTGCGACACCTAGTATTTACATCCTGGGAGTAGCACTTCTGTTGTAGGCAGACGTTCTCAGCTCACAAAGCCCGTAGTGTAACAAGATGTTTTTTTTGTGTGTGTTTTTTTTTGCCGTGCCCCTTTGTCAAAAGAAATGCCAATCAAATCCAGTTAAACAGTTAACTGAAACTTAATATAGCCATCTGAAAAAATAATACACATGAATTATAATATAAAAAGAATATTTTTACTCCATTCTTAAATAACCACAAGTTCTTATGGTTGGGTACGTATATTTTTTGTGCAGTGAATAGCTTCTCAAATCTTGGAATTGGATTGGGCACCACCAACCTCAAGTTCTGTTCCATGGTGATTTTCACACATGCTGTGATATTTGGTTATCACAGCAATTGCTGAAACCCAGATTCCCAAAGACATGTCATAAAAAGAAATGCACTGTGAATTATGTTTAACTGTGAAGTAACCTGTGCTATCTAATGTTGAGTAATGCTCTTGTGTGTTACTTTGCTTCCCTTGAAAAATAAAAAAAATAAAAAACTGCAAGGCAACTGGACAAGTTCTTGTGGGAACCTGGGCACCTCAGCACATGGTTAAGGAACTGCACTACAGACACTGCTGTCATCACAGTGGATAGGAAACATAGCAGCCGCAATTAGGTGTATCTCTCAGTAACTTGACAGTTACGTTAGTCTAGTAGCTGATAGTCTGGATGCTAGAAAAGGAAACACTATATTGAATCCCAGCTCTGCCATTACCAACCCTTTTACTTTGAGCTATTTGTCTTTCTGTATCTTAGTCTCCTCCTACATAGAATGAAAAAAATAAATATATATAGTACTTGTCTCAGAAAGCTACTCTGAACATTAAGTGGAATAAAGCATATAAGATTTCTCTTAAGTATATGGCAGATTATCATTAAAGAAATTTCATGTAGTATAATTATTATTGCTGAATCTCACTCCAGAAAAGTTACATTGATTATCATCATCACCACTATCTTGCCAACCATAGATATGTTATATATAAATATAAAATTGAAATAAAGAATTATTATTATTTTTTTAATTCTAAGTTCCTTATAATGAATTTGGTGATTTAACACATAGATATTAGTTTTAGCCTTGAAGAAGATTTTCCTGAATAAGATTTATTTTTATAAACATCCCTTACCTCATTAAATAGGCCAAATCTTCACATACGCTATGAAATTATATTAATTCCAAAATATCCAGGGCTTGCTTTATCATGCATATACACACTTACATACATTTTGTTAGATGACTAACATCATTGTAAAATGACAGTACCCAGTTGATTACTGTATTGATATATTAATTTTTACAATAAGAAGATTAGCAAGAGAAAATGACCAAATTTAATTGTGTACATATGTATGGGACCCCCTCATACATGGGAGAGTCAGAGACCCCATGTGCGAGGTCTGACAATTAAGTTCATGAAATTGTTGCAACGATGTTGCTAACCTTTTTTGATATCAGAGAAATTATTCATTATGACGTTGTACCAACAGGACAGTTAACCAAGTTTACTATTTGGAATGGTGAAAAGGCTGTGTGAAAAAGTTAGATGACCTTTTTGCCAACAATTCATGGCTCTTGCATCACAACAATGCACCAGCTCACATGGCACTGTCTGTGAGGGAGTTTTTAGCCAGGAAACAAATAACTGTATTGGAACACCCTCCCTACTCACTTGATCTGGCCCCAAATGACTTCTTTCTTTACCCAAAGATAAAGGAAATATTGAAAAGAAGACATTTTGATGACATTCAGGACATCAAGGGTAATAGGATGACAGCTCTGATGGTCATTCCAGAAAAAGAGTTCCAAAGTTGCTTTGAAGGGTGGACTAGGCACTGGTGTCAGTGCATAGCTTTCCAAGGGGAATACTTTGAAGGTGACCATACTGATATTCAGCAATGAGGTATGTCACACTTTTTCTAGAATGAGTTTATGAACTAAATTGGCTGACCTCGTATATGAGAGGTTCTGGAACAGAAAGTTAAAATGAAGTATATATGGTATTCTGAGCTAAGGAGTGGCAAGGGACCTTAGAGACTTTATTGGGTCATTGCAGGACTATATCAGATGGTTAGTAATTAGAAATTCATCCCACCCTACAGATAGGTCATACAAAGTTATTTCTGGTGGCAATTTGTATTGTGGTCAAGGCCTCCAATTTAAATTCTTTACGAGAGAGGTGAAAGTTTTTCATGAGTCTACAGGTTCTTGATTACCTTTAGTTCAAAATAATCCACATGACAAAGTGGTACACTTTGGGGAGGCCTAATGAAGAAGGGAGGAAGAGAGGAAGGGAGGGAGGAAGGAAGGAAGGAGAAAATGTAATCTGATTAACCAAGATTCTATTACTCTGAAGGCACTTATAATTAAGGAAGAAAGAGCTTCAATATAGATCTATGTTTTTAGTCCAAGAAACTAGACAAAGACCATGGGCTGAAAAATATTGGGATTCTAATTAACCAGCCAGTATGTTAACCTAAGGAGTACATTTTTCTTTTAAGAAAACTTTAAATTTTTTTTTTCATTTAAGAAAACTATTAAATCACAGAAAAAAACTAAGTTTTGTTATTTAGGGATGCATTGATACTAGGAAAAACTATTATTAAAACAAGAAAATAACTGGTCGAAATGGTAAAATAATGGTTACTACATGAGAGGAACTCAAGCGTTGTAAATGAGAGACTTCTAGGGTTCTAACAATGTCCTACTTCTTGATGTATTGGGTAGTTGCAAAGATGTTTCTTTCACACAATTATTCATTTATACTGAAAATGGTATGTGCTTTTCCATATGTAATATATCACAATGAAATTAAACAAATAAAATTGTATTGAAATAGAAAGATCAACGTTTCAATTTGGTAGTTATTTGTGAGTATGACCGTGAGGATATTATTTAAAATCTTTACTCACTTTCTCTTATGAAAATGAGTAGATTGGAATTTGAAAGCTCTTATCTCATGTTCTCAGTCTTGTAGAATTGTTGTTTATAATTTATAATGTTACTCTAGCCAATTGACTCTTTTATTTTTCCTTCCTTCCTTCCTTCCTCCCTTCAAGAAACATCTGTTGGACACCTTCTATTGCAAGATATTATGTTAAGTATTGGGTGTAAAGCAATACATAAAACAAATATTGTCTGGGACTAACATTTTTTAAAATGTGTGTTTATACACATAAATACACAACACATTAATAGACTATATCTATTTTGTCTTCTTACTAAGTTGTGCAATCATGCTTGAAAATTTTTCGTACTCCAGTTTTTTGCTAAGCTAACACTTAGATGAAGAATCTTTAGATTTAGCCATGTTATTAATTCATTCTACTTCTCATGGATAGGCGACCGTATATTGCAACACCCACAGTGCCTCACATCTCTATGTGGACTGAGGCCAAAAGTCCTAACACAGTTGAATTATTCTTCCCAGTACAGATAAAAATCTAATTGTAATTGAGCACATCTAAACACAAAATACTTTTCTTTAACCTTTAAAACAACAGTAAAGTAGATTTTATTATTCCCTACTCCCAATTCATAGCTGAGGGCACTACTATTCACAGCGACTTTCCCATGCTCACACAATATAGATTTGAGAGTTGAGTTTAAGTTTGACTCACAGTTTATCTTCAAACACAAAATCTACCTCTCTTGGCTAGGTGGCTCAAACAAGCAGAGAATTATGGCACGATAGACAACTAGGTAGTCCAGCTATTTGTTATTTGTTTTCCTTAGAGTACATGTGGGGAGCGAGGGGGAAGGAAGAGGTATGGCAGGAAACAAGAAAAAAAAAAACAAGCATTTATTTTCAAGTAATATGAAATGTTATTTCAAAGTATTTTTAAATTTTAAATACTATAATAGAATGCAGAAAAATATTGAGTAGATGCAGAATGTAATTTAGAAACCGTTAAACCTCATCCCACTTTTAAAATGAGTAACCTAAGCCACAGAAAGTTTATTTAACTTGTTCATATATTAACAGGTATTTCTCAAAAGTGTCACAGAAAAGACCAGAATATTGGACTTGTTTAATCATTTTTAAACATTTTCACAAGAATGATTTCCATATAAACAATGTGATAATTGCATGATTCATATTTATTTATAAGAGTAAGTCCAGGAGGAATTATAATAGGCAACATTTTGCCAAGCTAATTTCCAGACTGATTCAAAAAAAAAAAAAAGCTTCATCTTCAATTATTTAAATCAATGGGGTTTTACTCTATGTTTACAACTAACCTTCAAAAGAAATTTATAAATTCCCTTGCGTTAAAAATGATTTTAGATTTTTATGTCCTTTAGATAAAATTACACCTTGAAATCTTTCAAAGATGAAGAACTAAACTGTTTCCTTTATTTCACAGCAGGTGACTAATATTCAATAATTCAAAATGCTGATTGCAGGGAAGTGAATGCACTCAAGATTTACTCAAGTTAAACTAAACCATCACTTCCAGGCCTTTTGGCTAAGATCAAGTGTACTAGTTAAACTAAACACTCGTCAGTTTGCTGGGTACTTATCTATGTTGTAGACCGATATCTGTCAGCTGTCTTCTTTCTTTTCATATTCCTCTTCCAATCTCCCAAAATAACTGTACCCTTTCGCATTCCCTTCAGCAACGACTGTGAATTCCTGTAGCTCCCCATCCTCCCCACCATTTGCTGTTGTCAGTGTTCCAGATTTTGGCTATTCTAATAGGTATGTGGTAGGCATATATTGTTGTCTTAATTTGCATTTCTCTGATGACATGTAGTGGGGAGCAGCTTTTCATATGCTTATTTGCCATCTGTGTCTCTTCTTTGGTGAGTTGTCTATTCAGGTCTTCGGCTCATTTTTTTTTCTTTTTTTTAGAAATCAGGTTGTTTTCTTACTGTTGAGTTTTAAAAGTTTTTTGTATATTTTGAATAACAGTCCTTTGTCCTGCAAATATTTTCTCCCAGTCTGTGGTTTGTCTTCTCATTCTCTTGACAGTGTTTTTGCAGAGCAGAAGTTTTTCATTTTAATGAAGTCTCACAAGATCACATTTTTTTCAATAGCAGTAATAGTAACATTGGTACAGATGACATGGTTTATTCTTTTTACATTCTGGGGTCTTTTAGGAGATAAAAGTCTTAACAAACTTTGTGGACAATATTTATATATACATATATACATACATACACATATATATGTGTGTGTGTATGTGTATATATATAACCGATATTGTACTTACTATGTTTCAGCCACACTTCTAAATGCTTTAAAAGGCTAATTCATTTAATCCTCATAAAAACACACTGGGTAGGTATTACCATAGTCCCCATTTCACAGATGAAAGTACTACAAAATAGAAGGCACCTAAGTGACTTGACCAAGTAGATGTGGGATTGGGATTACGACCCATACGACTGGGGATAGTCTCTGTATCTTAACTATTACATTATATTGCTTCTTTTATGCAAAACATGACCTTTAGAAGCCTGTTTTTCCACTCATTGCTTCATAATCAGCTGGCATGTTCCGTCTCTTCCCAATATTGGACTTACACTGAATGCCAACTTCATAAGTGAGATGACTTATCCAAGTGATTCTTTATGACTCATCTTTAGTGGAATTTTACTTTCTCAGCTACTGAAATATTTTTATTTTTAGAAAAGCAAGTTTTAATAAAAGAACCTAAAATAGGTGAACACAGTACATATCTGATATTTCTTTTTATGACCAGCATGTTCTGAAATAATCTATTTGCATATAAATTAGCAATGTTGAAAAATCCCATGGACTCACTTCCTTTCTCCATTTATAGTATGGAGGATTCTAAAAATATTCCATTAGATATGTCTAAATATCCCCTAATTACAAAATTATCTGGGAAATGCTAAATTGCAGGGAACCTTAAATTAGATCACAGAAATCCTTTAAGAAGCCATGACTGTTATTTTCTTTCTGTAATTTCTTTATCCACCCATAATCTATGCCAGCCATTTCCATAAACTCTTCATAAGTAGCTCATTTGAGACTATGACTTAACACTATTCTCCCATGTTCCATGAAAATATGTCATGTGTCACTGATATTGTTGAGTATTATATACCTAACGTAATGCCAGAGTTTTACAATTATTATTTTGGAAACTCATTAGTAACTAACTAGCTTAAAACCTTTTTTAGTTATGTTTTCTAGCACGGGCCTTAGGAATAGAACTACCAGTGTATTTTTTTTTTTTCATTCTATTCTATCCCGTTGGACTTTTTTATACCTTATTCTACAGACTGGAAACTTACGCAAACGAGTTCCTTTAATATGCTTCAAACAGATCTATTCATTCTATTAAGGAAATTTATAAATTTATGCCAGAAACAAACATATTGATTTGGCTCTAAAAGGTTTTTATAATGTATTTTATAATATTCTTATATCCCTTTTGTAATTAAACCTGCTTTCACTGCATGTTCACCACCATTTTAATAACCCAGGTGCATCTATGAATACAGTCATAATACTAGTGGTAGTGACTTATGTATTGAATTTGCAAATCACTTTCACGATGAGTTCTTATTTATTTAGTCTACTCTGCTTGCCTCTGAGATGATTTTATTAAACAAGTAATAAAGAGGTGTAGGTACAAAAGGGTACATATGGAAGCATGTAGGCTGTATCACATGTTAAGAAACGTGCTGTTGAGAGTACATAATATCGCAAAATAGTGAGATGAGAAAATTTTGCAGATAGTACCCACAAGCAGATATAACAGTCCAGGTTTGGACTGAATCAATAAACTCCATATGTGACCAGACAGCAAAGTCTTTACAGACATAAAGCTCTTTCATTTTATCTTCCTTTTATTATGCTTAACAAGAATGAACTTGCGTCCTTTGCATAAATTGGGACAGTTACATAGTAGACAATTAGAGCAGTGGGTGAGGTAGAATGGGGTTAACCATTACCTCTGGAGTTTCCCACTTTGTGAATAGATTTCAATATTTGCCTTGAGGTACAAAAATGGAGAATGAATTACAACATTTAATACTAATATAAATTGACAGACTATATTAGCATAAACATGCTATTAGTATAAAAATACAATGCTGTTTAAATTTATGTTCAGAGATAAGAATGAAAAAATAAATACCCTCATATTTTACCCTATATTTGTGCTAAGCAGTGTTGTATTGTCAAGAGAATGTCTGGACTTACATGACCTTGAAGGAAAAAAACATGTGCACTTATTTAGCTAACTATAAGCTGAAACTTCTATTTTCCCTTTAAATAAAACACTAAGATTCTGATAATGGTTTATCCTGTTGAATGTGTGCACTTGGTCTAGTGTGAATACAGCCACACTTTGCTTCTCACAGCATGAAAGTAACACTTAGCTCTAGGCTAGAGCTCCTGTGAAGTCGTTTGTAAGCCTGAATGAAAGAAACAACAAAGGAATGAAGCAGAAGTGTATTCTCCCCTTATACATGACTTTTTTTAGATATTTCAGACAAAACCTGTAATTGAAGCTTTACCTCTCAGTCTGATTTTGAAAGACTAAAAAATAAAGACCAAGCATTAATTATTTACACACACAGTACTTCTCCCAATATACATTTCTCCACACCTACGTCGCTTTTACTTTTCCTCTAAATCCTTGAAAGTGCATAAATGAATAAATTGCTACAGTCTAAAGTGATTTCTGATGAGGGAAAAAGAGGGAATGACTTGAGAATAGTAAAAATAAAAGAGAATTCTTAGGAAGTAATCCCACATAATACAACTGTGGCATAAACACAACAAATAGAAGGTGATATTCTGAGCACTCTAATAGGAAATCTTAAGTTAACTATTTAAGAATTTTGTCTCCAATTAGTTTGCTCATTTATTCTGTTCTTTAGAAAATACAGAAAAAACTGAGGGTTGCTATATGGGAGGGAGGTATGGTTGAGGGAAAAGGTGAGGGGATTAGAAAGCACAAATTGACAACTACAATATTACCACGGGGATATGAAAGACAGTGTGGGGAATATAATTAATAATGTTGTAAAGATTTTGTAGGGTGTCAGATGGGCACTTAACTCATTATGGAGACCACTTCATGGACGGTGTAGATGCCCAATCACTGCAGTGTATACCTGAAGCTGAAGCAGAAAAATACTGAATGTCAACTATAATTTAATATGTATATAGTCACAGGATGTGGAGTACAGCATAGGGAATAGAGTCTGTGGAATTGTAACAGCTATATACGATGTCAGAGGGGTAATGGACTGGGGGAGGGGGGTTATCAATTTGTGAGGGGTGTAAATGTGTATTACATTGTTTTGTACACCTGAAACAAATAAAAAAAATTACAAACAACAAAAAAAATTGTCTCCAAGATCATGACTTTAAAATTGAATAGTAGGGTCTTGCTGTTCACTTGAAAAGCTGTTTCTTGATTTATGGCATTCTTTTCATCTGCTATAGAGAAAATGCTCTGTTCATGCTTCTTTTACCAGCAAAGACATATGATTACCGACAGACTTATTAGATGTTCTGTGGACATTCTTTAATGGAAGACATTGAAACTGCATTTGGAGCTAAAATGTATAAAATATCAGGATTAAATTGTCCTAATATAACTTAAAGCTAGTTAGAGGAATTTAAACTTGTTTCTCCACTTGAATAATCAAGTATATATGCATAGAACAGTGGTACTATGTTATACTTAATACTCTAGAGTGGTTCATTCTTGAAAAAAAGCAGCTTCATTTAATAAGCACAGCCCTCAATTTCATTTTTTTAAATCCATTAACCAAACACCTTTTAAATTATAAAACTCATTCAAGAACACAAAATACTTTCTGCTTCTAGTATACCATAATTGATCATTGTTTAGTTTTAATAATTGGTGCTTACGTCAATCATATTGAAAACAAAAATTTATAAACACTATGCATTTGACCAAGTGACAAAAATGTTTAAAATATGGTGTCACTATTAGGAAAGAAATGTTTCTACAGTAATAATAGTTCAAAGTCTGGCAATGATTAATGCTATTGAAAACAAAAACAAAAAACAAATATGTCCTGATTATGTATTGGACTATATTATTTTTATACTGAAATGTTTAAGTCTTATAGTTTTTTATATAATTTTACTTCTATAATGACTTATATAAATTTACTTATATAATGACTAATATATAGCTGTTCAAATTTGTTTAGTAATACTTATGTCTTATAAATGTTTCTACTTATACACATTGTCTATTAAGAGTGTCTTATTTAAGACATTGAGTTTCTCAATTAATACATTAAAAGTGAGGTGGTCAAAGATGATTAGAAGTTAAATATTTCAATACTCAATTTATTTTATCATCAAATCGATAACTTGATCCTTCACAATGTAAATAACTTAGACATTATAATTGTGAATTCCGTAATAACACGAGTCAGAACATACATTTTGAATTGAAATACAAAATCTTCTTTAAAATGAACTAATTTAAATTCTCTACATAATGCCAAAACAGTTATTTGAATATGAAGACACAACTTTTTTCTAAATGTTGTTTACAACTGAGTTTTCCTTTTTCTTTTTTTTTACCAATGAATACGTGTCACTTAATGGCTCAATGGCAGCTATTTTCTGAAGTGGACTTGTACCATGGGTCTTTGTACAGGCCAAAGAATCATAATCATTTAATGGAGCTTAAAAAGACAAATGTGTCCTAGATCATTTAATTAAAATAAGAGGGCTATTATATAAATGTCTAACCACTTTACTGTGCACCTGACACTAATATAATATTGAATATCAACAATTTTTTTAAAAGTGTGTGTGTATGTGTGTATATATATATATATACACACATACACACACGCTTTATATATATATATATACATATATTTTATATATAGATACATACATATATACATACATATATTATAAATATATATACACATATATATTATAAATATATATATACACATATATATACATACAAACTTTTTATATATATTCATACATATATATATACATACATATATTATAAATATATATATATATATATACATATATTTTATATATATAGATACATACATATATACATACATATATTATAAATACATATGTACACATATATATTATAAATATATATGTACACATATATATACATACAAACTTTTTATATATATTCATACATATATATATACATACATATATTATAAATATATACACACACACTCATATATATATATATATAGTCACATGATGTAAAGTACAGCATAGGGAATATAGTCAATGGCATTGTAACACCTATGCACGGTGTCAGATGGGTAGCAGACTTGCTGGGCTATCACTTTGTAAGAGGTGTAAATGTCTAATCTTTATATTGTTCTGTACACCTGAAACTAACAATAAAAAATGACGGACTATTTTTAGAGTAGATTGAAGTTTACAGGAAGTCCCCATATACCTCTTTCCCTCTCACATCTGCCACCCTCAGACCCCTATTATTAACATCCTGCATTACAATGGTACATTTGTTATAATTGATGAACCAATACTGACATTAATATTAACTACAGTCCATAGTTTTCCTCAGCGTTTACTCCTTATCTTTTACACTTCTATGGGTTTTGACAAATGTATAACAACATGTATCCATCATTACAGTACCAAACAGAGTAGTTTTTTCTACACCCTAAAATTTCCCTGTTCTCCTTCTATTCACCCCTCCCTCCTTCCCCCCAACCTCTGTAGCTACTGATATTTTTATCACTGAGGTTTCCCCTTTTCCAGTATGTCAAACAGTTGGAGACATACAAATACGGACTTTAAGAGACACCCCAGAGATTCTGATGTACAAACAAGCATGGTAACCAATGGAGTAAGGATGCCAAACAGAAGAGTCCTCAATTTCAAGAAGCTCACTGCTGTACTAACTAGAGGAGCTGTTGCTGACAGATGTTAGAGCTAAGAAGACCAAATGTTAATGGAATAAATGAACTCAACAGTCAATAAGCACAATAGAATATTTGGGTGAATAATCTTGAATAAATTCAAAGATTTAGTTTGCAGTGGGGCTACAAAACAGACTAGACATCAACACGGTAAGGCAGATAACTGATAATGCCATATGAATTTAAAGTAGAATAAGCTTCTATAAAATAGAAACATAATAAATCTGCCAGAATATTTTTTAAACGTATCTCTGTGTTCACAGGTTAAGGCAGAAGGTGAGGGGAGGAGACTGATATGTACAAATGGGATTAATGAAATAGTCTAATGTTCCTCTAGGAAAGTACTTAGTGTTGTAGACTCTAAGCTCAGGCCTCTTTACCACAGAATATTTTAAAGAGAGATTTATTGACTGTCTTTATTATAACAAATGCAAAAAACTTAGCATATACATTATATTTTTCCACCATAAATCTGCACAATTTTAATATGATTTATATTTTAGTTTCAAGTAAAATAGAAATAGACTTTAAATATAATCCTAATTTATATTAATTTAATGTAATAAAAATTGAATTATTTGATGTTCAGAAATTTTGGTTGACTATATCTTTCAAAAGGTGAATTTCATAGGGGGTGAAAAATACAAAGCTGTTCACAAATAAAAGCTACTATCTATACAATATATATTTTGTTGCAAAGGAGAAGGGTATTAAACATGTAAATGATAACTTGAAGGAAGAATAATTGATAGGAAAGTTTTACCTATTTGATCCAACTGACTTTATATTAATACCTAGAAAATAACAAGCTTCTGGATAGAGCAAGAAAGCTATGACAATTAATAGCAGTTGTTTTCTTTTCCTTCCTCAATTAATTCCTGAGTATTAAGCTTTAGTTTTAAGTAACATACTAAGGTAAAAAACAATAAAAATGAGTACTAGAATAATAGTATGTGAAAATGAAATAAATTATATAAACACCTCATGTACTATAATAATTATTTGCTTTTGTGCATCTCATCCCTCATTCCATTTTTATCAATACCCTAAATTAATTTTGAGGAATCCAGCATTGTATATAGATTTGGAGGAATGATGAATCAAGTTGCTGACCCTCCATCTGTGGAAAACAAATGATTTCTTGGAGACTATCTCTAAGATGCTTCCTCTCACCCTCCTGGAACAAAGTGAAGGCTCATTCAAATACATCTTGGACACTGATCTCGAGAAGAGGGTGAAGATAATTTTTCCCAGCAACAATGCATTAACCACACCGTTTCTATTATTTGATTGTTCTTTTATACCCTGCTGAGGTGCCTCAATTTCTTCTAATTTTCAAACCTGATTTCTCAACCTTATCGTTGACTTTCAGAGTTTATAATAGTCTTATAATAAAATCCATTTTGTGAAGAGAATCAGAATTATAATGTCCATTGCTTACAAAGAAATCATCGATATACAACTGTCTCACAAACTTTCTGCCTACATGCTATGAGGTATGCTACTTGAGAACCTCCATATTTACTGATGTACAGGAAAAAAACAACAACTATCTTTCGCATGTAATGTTGAGAAATGAAATTCTCAGGGGGGAGTCCTTATTTTTGTTTAAAAGGAATTATTTCTCATTGTGCTAGATAGGCTAAACGGGGAGGACACAGAGGGGAAGATGCCATTGAGGGTATCAAAATTCATGCAACCAAGGAATATCAATAATGCACCAAGGTTCCTAATAATAACAATAAATAATAATAATGAAAAAAGAAAAAAGCTATTTCTACCAAAAAAATAAAAAGTATTTGTTATTGTTTATAATTTGCATATGAAATATTTATAAAGCAATGAGCTAGTTGGCAAAGTATACACAAAGGATAATCCATGACAAAACAATAAGTCAGTCAAGGATATAACATTTATGGATTTACATATATTCTCTTTTTTCTGCTATATGACTGTCAAGGCCAGACAAAGAATTTATGAATAATCTATGTTCTTAAATGTGAACAATTAAAATTATTGTTGTAATACCAACAATAATTACATAAATGAGATGCCTGTCTGACTATTATCTAATGGCAAGAGTAATCATATTATAAATGAAAGCTTACTTTTATAACCTCATGAAATGCATTTTATGATTTAATGGAAGATATTAATTACTCCCACTTTATTCCATTATTGTCCATATCTCCTTTGTCCTTTCACTACTTTATATACCCCAGGATTATTTACAGATATTTCGTCTTATCTCTCTAGCTGGTTTTCCTGGAAGCATTTTCCTACATCGTTATCCTACATTATATTTAAAATAAACTAAGAAGTGTGAAATTTACCAAATTAAAATAAATGCCATCTATAGTATAAAAGTAGGGCATTTTAGGGGCATTAAGAAAAGTTTTATTTTTGGAGGAAGTGGTCAGAGAGGTTGCAGACTTAATGGTGTATGGCATTTTGTTTGAAGCTGAAAGGAAAAGGAGAAACATTCCTTCTGGTGCAGTGTAATACTAGCATTTCTGTTAGAAAGGTTGTCCTCTTCTTGAATCCCTCCTGAAAAAGCAATTTGGAAAAGCCAATCTACACACTTGTTCTATATGTAATAGCACAACAAATTTTACTATATAGCCAGACAAAACTGCAAGAAAACAATATCATCATTTAAAGTGTAGGCTAGGAATGAAAATGTGTCTGTGTTATAACTTAACAAATTGTTCCACTGTCAAAGAAGTTAGAACTCAGAGTGATGTTTTGTGAGGGAGGGTGCAAAATGTCGATTACATGTTACCCACAAAATTGACTCTTTAAACTACTGGATGACATTCCTATATAAAATAAATATTTTAATAGAATTAAAATACACACATGACCCCATTTCAAAAACACATTCATGTTTACATAGTTCTGCATTTTAATAGGTTATCCATGTTCTAGTAATTCCAAGTAAATATGTAACATTGTTTCTTAATAATTAACCCACTTATAACGTTAGATAGTTTTTCCTATAATCAATTATAGACGACCTAGAGTGGAGTGGCCACCTAAGAGCTTCTATTCACTCATTTGTTGATAAACTATTTTAGACCTACAATGTATTAAGTACCGCCCTAGGATCAATGGATACATAAGACAAGCTAACTGTCTACCCCCATGGGGTTTTATTCTATAAGCTCATGCTTTTATCTTAGTCAGTTTGGGCTGCTATTAAAAAATACCATAGTCTGTGTGCTTAAAACAATAAACATTTATTTCTCTCAGTTCTGGAAGCTGAGAAGTCTAAGATCAATATGCTGGCAGATTCGGTGTCTGGTGAGAGCCCATCTGCTGATTTGTAGATGGCTACCTTCTTGCTATATCCTCAAATGGTGGAGAGAGGAAGCTCTGGTTTCTCTTCGTCCTCTTATAAGGGCACCAATGCCATCATGGGATTTCCATCCTCATGACCTATAGACCTAACTGCCTCCGAAGGGCATCACCACTTTCTAATACCATCTGTGATATATATAGTAAGAAACGATTACTTGTCTTTGACCTACTTTCTAACACAGAGCTTTCTAAAATCCTTGGGATTTCCTAAGTGATGAGAGTTAAAAGATGTCTTTTATTATATTAATAAAGATGTCTTTTGTTATATTAATAAAATGACCTTTGGGAAACACCTAAGGACGGGGGTTATTTTCCAGGAAAACTAATCATGTGATTAGAGGATTGAGACTTTCAGTACTTTCAATACACCACCACCTTCAGGGAGGGGATAGGGGCTGGAGGTTAAAAGCACAGCTTTCAGGGAGCTTCCAGGTTGGTGAAAACACACAACTGCTACAAGACTGGCGGATTCCTCAGGGTATGGAAGCTCCGAATCCTTTCCCCATGTTTTCCCCTACTCATTTCTTCCATCTGGATGTTCATCTGTAGCCTTCATCATATCCTTTTATAATAAACTGGTAAATGTAAGTAAAATGTTTCTTTGAATTCTCTGAACCTTTCTAGTAAATTAATCAAACCTAAGAAGGGAATTGTTGGAAACTCCAATCTACAGCCTATTGGTCAGAAGCACAGATGAAAATCTGGGCTTGTGACTGGTATCCAAGAGGGAGTGAGCAGTCTTTTAGGACTGAGCTCTTAACCTGTGGGATACAATGCTATCTCTGGGTAGTTAGTATCAGAATTCAGTTTAATTAAAGGACACCTAGCTGGTGTCCTAGAATTGCTTGTGGTGTGAAGAACATGCCCACCCTTACTTCTCTCTGAAAATCAGGTGTAGAACCAGACATCACTTTGGGAGTTAGCACTTCAATATATGAATTGGGGGGATACATTCAATCCATAATAGCTCTCTTACGTTTTTATCATTCCAAATAGACATTCGTGGAATTATTAATTTTCACTGCAAAAATGACCTGGCTTTTGATGTGCTTTTCATTGCTATCATCTAAATATGCATTTATTTATTTATTTTTTTTGTTTTCTAGAATCTAAATCAATCACAGAAAAGAACCTTTCAATGCTCATTTTTCAACCAAGAGATCACTATATTAGGAGTTCCGTGTAAAGCATATGTGCCTTAATTTCATTTTGAGTTCCTATTTTTTATGCCTTTCAGACATCTGAATTTCCATATGTTCCATTTTAACTATAAAATTATGTAACTTTATTTGTACATGCTCTGTTTTCCTAATTTTCTCCTCCAACAAAGTAACATAATAATATAAACAAATCTGTTACTATTACTACTAACACTACTACAGGTAATAACATTATCATCATGATAATAAATTCACTAATCTTTTCTATTACCATCTACAGTCCATTTAATTAAACAAGTATTTTCCAACTCCTTACAGAATGAAGAAAACCTGACAGACATTGTTTTCCTTGGCTTTATAGAAGCTGCCAATCTCAACTTGATATTTCCTAACTTTTTTTCAGTTTGTTCTTCCTCAGAAATCCAATCCTGCTTGAGGATGGAAGCTAGTAATGTCACCAAAAATAGAGCAACGGAGTCCTTCATCTATCAAGTTAACTACATTACACACTTTTTTTTTATTTCTTCAAATAATTTAGCCTACCTATGTTTTAACTAGCTGCCCAATTATTAACAATAAAAAACAAAGTGCTTTATTCTCTTAATTCTGAGAATATTTGTCTTGTTTACTCATACTCTGCCACCTCTGTGAGTTCCCTTGTTAACTGATTTTAGCTTGAAACATCAATTTGAACCTATTATGTACTTGCCTGTTTATGTCCTCATTGGCATCAATGGAGAGATGTAGCCCTCATCTGCAAAGTTATTGAAGCCATGAGCTTTTTGTGCTCTCAATTCCTGAATATGAGAATCTCTGCAAACTTATTAAAACAAAAAAAGTCATATTTTGGGTAGCTGAGAACAGTGTCCCCCTCATACATTTTAGAAATCAGGGAAAAGACAATCTTACAAGCATACATCATGCCACAATGAAGTAACTTGAATAGAGTAAAAATGAAAGCAGCAGAAGTCTAAGAATCAAGACAAAATGTGGGAAGGATTAGTATTGACTCTCCTTTAGTAATTTGGTATAATTGATGAGTAAAGCCATCTGTCTCATCCAGGGCTTTCATTTGTTGGGATAATTTTGATTACTGATTCAATCTTCTTGCTCATTACTGGTCAGTTCGGATTTTCTACTACTACATGATGTAGTCTTGTTAATTTTATGTTTCTAGAAACTTACCAATTTCTTCTACGTTACATAATTTGATGATGTGTTATAATTCACAGTAATCTAGAGAAATACCGTATGGTATCACATATATGGTATCACATATATGTGGAATCTAAACAAACAAACAAAAAAGCCAAACTCATAGAAAAAGAGAACAGAATGGTGGTTACCGAGGACTAGGAGGAGAG
Source organism: Rhinolophus sinicus (assembly GCF_036562045.2). NCBI lineage: Eukaryota > Metazoa > Chordata > Mammalia > Chiroptera > Rhinolophidae > Rhinolophus > Rhinolophus sinicus. The sequence continues at coordinate 75,120,565 of NC_133757.1, read as the reverse complement.
GGGAAATAGGGAAATGTAGGTCAAAGGGTACAAACTTTCAGTTATAATAAATTCTGAAGCTCCAACATACAGCATGGTGACTATAGTTAGTAATATGCGTATTGTATACGTCATATTTGGTGAGAGTACATCCTAAACCTTTTCATCACACACACACATAAGAACTTATATTAGAAAAAATATATATAGGGAAAAAGGGGAAATGGGCAATAAGTCCTTTTGTCTGGCTCATGTGTCTTCAGAGGCAGCCTGATCGGAGATGATTCAAACATTTCCAAGCTACACACTTACATTTTCCACTTCAAAAATTTAGCTGAAAATCGGCTGCACTTTTCAACATGCTTCTGGTTCCAGTGAAAGGGATGTCCAGCAACTGGAGGCCAAGGTGGGATTAGCAGGTGGCCTAGTCTAGGTGAAAGGGAATGGGGACAGTGTCTCAGAGATATTAGCCAGACCAGGGAAGACAATGAAAGTTGAAATTTAAGATCCTAGGAAATTAGGTAACCCCCAGAGTTAGGGGCATGAGGAGAAGAGGGAGAAAAAAAATCCTGACTGGACTAAATATTTGTACCAAACAGATATATGATTTTTTTTTTTCAAGTTTTCAGAATCAGTGAGGAAACACAAGGACATTGGTAGAATAAATTACGTTGCTGGTGAACTGAACAACAGCTCATGAAATAAGCTAAATTCCATTATAAAACTATTAGTAAGGTAAATTATTTCAGTGGACATTTGAGATTTGATTATGAATTATATACGTGCTATAATGTTTTTCACAACTTTGTCCAGGATCAATTTTGTCCTTTAAATCCTCCTTCCGATTCCCTTTCATTTAATCACAGGGCTTCATGGCCCTCACACCTTATGATGCACTGGTTATAACACTCTAATTCTGCCTATTTATCTAAACAAAAATGCCATGCTCTGGACCTTTCTCACCCCTCATCATAATTTCATTCACTCCATCAAAATTTACATGTTCTATGTGCCACTATTTCTGGCACAGAAAAAAGCTATCATCAATCAATTCAAAACCTGCCATATAAAGAATTATAAAGGTACCGGCCTGGAACATTGCAGCCTTTAGATATTTAGATGGCAGTTATTTTGAAGAGGAATTTGTTGAGAGTGACTTCAATGCAACATTGTGACATTTGCACTTATTATTTAAACCATAAAAGAGTTTCATTAAACCTACTATAGGACTAAGCAGGGCAGACCTCTGTCAGTGTGTTATCAACACAGTTGCCACTGGCCACATGTAGTTACAAGCACTTGAATAGTGGCTAATACAAATGAGGATCTGAATTGTTAATTTATTTAATATATATTAATTTGCCCTTAAATTAAAAAACCGAAGAAATGTATAATATTCAATAAACACAAATTTATTGTTTTGTTAGCACTGCATGTCACTTTACCTGTTGCATTATGAATATTATGGGTTTATTTGTAGTGTGAGTTCTGGCACATATATCTTTCTGGTATTATATATAAATACATCTAGTCAGTATCAATGTATTAATTCAGTTCAAATGCTTTTGTCTATACACTAATGCCTACATCATTACAAATAACATTATAATGTGTTTATTGCATTTTATGCAAACAGCATGAGGTGCAGTGGTATATGTACATTATAATTTTAAATTAAATTATAATAGATATCATTACTTTAATTACAATATATTAAAATATTTTCTAGTTAACAATAAAAAGGTACACACTGATTTTAAAATGAAAAAATACTAATAATTCTGGATGGATTAAAGAAACAGAAGCTCTTAGTATAGTGGAAAAGGTAACTTTAGAAAGACTTCAAAAGATGTATGTTGTGAATTTTATAAATAATGCGAAGTACAATTTGCTAGGCTAAATAAGATGAAAAACTATATTACCTAACGTATTTTACAGACAATAAAGTTGGCAAAATTGAGACACATTCATGATAGCTAATCTTAAAACAGCATTCTTCCTAATGTAAAAAAGTAGAGAAAATTAGTCACCTGAAATCAGAACTAAAAATTCAACAAAAAATATATCACAAGTTCTGAGTTTGAAACTTTGGTCATCTATTGAATGTCTTGGTTCTGTTAACCTAAAAATAAAAAGTGAAAACTAGAGGCAAAAAGTGTTTATTTGGATTTAGGAGAATTACAATTTGGGGTGCATGGATTCAGAGAGAAATCCAAACAGTGTCCCAATTACAGGGTGAAGGTAAATGGTCTTTATGAGAAAAGAAGGAAAATAACTACATGAGTAGGAGAAAGAAACATCTACTGGTGCTACTAAACTAAGCTACTCTTTTACTACACACGGCTTGTTAGTAATTCTATCTTTAGAAAGAGAGTCAATAAGCATCAGGCCTTGTGGTCAGGATGTCTTCTTTCCTGTGAGCTTTGCAAACAGGTGTGTGTAAGACAATGTTGCTTTGGCTCAGTCCAAAGGTTATTTTACCCAATTCAAACATTCCAAACATTCAAGGTGTGAGACATACAAGGAAGTTCTTCGGCAGTGGCTGCTCTGGCTCCATTTTAAAATGTCTCCACTTATGTCAACGTTTCACAGTTCTTACTTACACAAAATGAAAACTATTTTTTTGGATGGCAAGGTAATAAAATAAATTATTAATTTTAATGGAAATTTTGTTAGACATGTATAAAAACTAAAAATATATATATTTTAATAAAGTGAAAATCTTCAGTTAAGCCACCAAACACTTGCCTATGCAATATAAAGAGTCTGCAGTAATATTTATAATCAAGTGATTCAAAACATTAAAATAGTAAGTACATTTATTTAGTTTCAGTTAGCTATATGGTGCAAGAGACATTGCTCACTTAAAACATTGGGTATGCATTCTCTCAAAGTATTTGCAAAGTAAAATATATGTTGCCAATTTGCAGACTAAAAATTGAGCTCATGATAGATATCTTAAATTCTATCACATTTGAAAAAGATCTCAATTAGATACGGAATTATTAGTTTTTATGACAGATGATGCTCAAGTTATTTTAGGTTAAAAGATCTGGATTTATTGGCTTTTTAAAACAACTAAATGATAATTTCCTTACTCCTTCACTGCACTGTATAAGACAAAGAGGAAGCAGAGTTTCTCACCCCAATTTATGCCCTGTGGGATACTGATTATTTTAAGCTAATCATTTTTAAGAAACTAAAGACTCATGAAAAAGCTTTCACCTCCCCCCTAACTGCCTAAATGGATTTAAACAGAGACCTGTTCCAGGAAGGCAGCTATTATCATAGATAACTATAATTTAATATGAACTAAGTGTGATAGACTTTACTGTCTGAAATTTATTTTAAACAGGGAGGAAACTAGCAAGGCCTGTTTAATCAAAGTCCTCTCTGAGTCCCATTGTTAAAGATGGCCCAGGAAACATTTTCCTTTTTTTTTTTTTTCAAACCAAATATTGCCTTTCTATCTCCACATGAATTGCCTTCCTCCTCTTTGAAGTCCAAACTACATTCCCACCTCTTTCTTCTTAGCTCCAGAATGGCATTACAAGTCTCAACTGCCTGATTTGTCCTCTGGTATCATATTCTTATGGAAATTCCATATGTACAAATGTAATAAATGTGGGATTTTTTTTCTTGTTACTCTCTCTCATGTTAATTTAATAATGCGTCCAGCCAGAAGAACTTCAAAAGGTAGGAGGAAAATTATCTATCCTTTCCCACAATACATATTGAAGAAAACATATACTCTTGGGGAACAGACGTTATCACTTTGTGAGGGTGGAAATGTCTAACAATTATATTGCTTTTACACCTGAAATGAGTAAAAATAAATTAAATAAATAAATGAATAAGTAAGTAAATAAATAGGGTAATAGAAAAAGAAAGAAAAAAAATATAGTCAGTTTTTTGTAGCAGATACTATAGAAAATGTACGGATACAGGTGTTAACAGCATTCAGTATATATACGAAGATGCTATCAATCATACCCAGTTTACGTAACTGTTTAAATAAACAGAAGATATAAATTATATAATACGATGTTCTTTGCCAGAGCATATTGTTTGACACAGAGAAGAATATTACTGTGATAACTCCAAGTCTAGATTTTCTTGGAAATGGGGGATATTTCCTAAATATTCAGTAATCAGGGATAAAAATGTGCTGTTATTTCTATTTCTTCATATCACACTTCAGAGGCACAAGTCAAATGCAAAGTACCAAGCAACAGTACATTTTTTTGTTACTCATCTAGACAATACCAGGTACATAATTTATGCTGTTCAGTACAAACTTAAGACGTAGGACCACTTTCTAATGTTGACCAAAAAAAAAAAAAAAAAATCCAGTCTAAGAGAAAGCTTAAAAGAGTTTATTTGAGACAAACTGACAACTGCCAGGAAGCAAAGTCTCAACGGATTAAGAAAATGCTCTGCAAAATGGTGATTTACACCTTATTTTATACATAGAATCAAAGGAATCTATTGATGGTAGATTAAGGGGTGGGAGAAAGCAAAGAAGGGGAAATCTCTAGGATTGGATAAAAGTAAATTGGAGCAACAGGTACTTCTTTCACATAGGTGGTACAGGATAGTTAATATGTAGTTCACATAGAGATGTTAATCAAGGGACAAGAATAATAATGAGGGATTCTGTACTTTCCTGCTCTGGTCTGGCAAAAGGGATTACTGACATTCCAAGGATGTCATCATAGGTGCAAAAAGACAACAGACAGGCTCACTTAAGGTGAATATTGATTTTATGAAGGAAGCTTTAGGCTAAAGATGTAACTTCCCCCCCATGGCCCACCTTAGTTATGAATTTCTTTTATGTTCACACCATCTGATGTGGTTATTTTCAGTCTCCTGACCCTGTCAGGTTTAACCTGTGGCCCCTTTTCCATCTTCACTAAAATATTATTAAGAATTTTAAGACATCAATAGCAGAGCATTACATCAATCAGGGTCCTTCTAAGTGTGAGGCCTATGTAACTGCACTAGTTGAAATTCTTATAAAGCTGTAGGGATGGAGAATTTGCCACTCCAAAATATGTCTCTTTGGGGTAAGGATTATTTTAACCTGGTTATTTTTAAGAAATAGCAGACAAAGGAGAAGCTCTGAAAACCAAATAGACGTTACATTTTATAATAGATACTTACAGGTATAAAGTAAACCTCCATTTATAAGGGTGTCTCTCTCCATGTACCAGTAAGAGGGGGATTACTCAATCTGTAGGAACTATTAGCAATGTAGAATACAATACCTTAAATATGTATAACAACCTTACTTTTGTTTACTATGTTTTTCATGGTAACTTCCTAAAACTGACTCTCAGGACCCCCAACATCTTCTTTTGTATTTAGCTGAGGATGATATTTAAGGTGATGGTTTTGGCCATTTCAGGGAGTTACTCAGTATCTCTGAGTAACTTTCATATATACACATTATTAAACTATTGTTTGTTTTTTGTGTGTTAGTCTGTCTTAGATCAATTTAATTGTTAGACCAGCCAAATAACCTAGAAGGGAAGAAAGAAAAATTTTTCTTCCCCTATAAAGCCAAACTTGCTGAATAAGTATACGACTGCTCACTGAGACTGAACTTTCATAATATACATCAATAATAATGATTTTGCCCATTTTTCTAATATGAATCAATCAGCAGATGATATTAATTGCAATCTATAGCATTATGTACAATAGGTATAAAAATTACAAGAAAATTTAAATAACACTGTTAATATTGATAAATATGTAGTTCCTTCAAAATGTATTCAATGTTTAAGTTTTATGCTGATAATACTGAGGTGACATAATAGTTAATGCATTTTCTTAATTTGGGTAGAAGAAGTTTTAGAACCTATACGATTTTATCTCAAAGTCATGTCAAATTCATGTAAAAATAACTAACTTTGAAAGTGCATCATTAAAGAAAAATGATGTTTCATCACTTAATTCAATTATTAGAAAATTTCTGAGTATGTTTGGAATTATATGAGACTATGTATCTTCTTTTCCAATGGAAATTTTATAAAATCAGGATATAAATCAACTACCTCTGATGAAAATTTGCATTTATTGAAATGATATATACATGTAAAAAGTACACTGAATTGTAAAGTTTTGTATGAAAAATAAATGTAAAGTATCAATAATCTTATACTGCTTATGTGTTGCAATGATATTTGGAATTTATGAATTTAAATAAACCCTATACGTTTTACCTGTTTTTTTCTTACTTTTTATATGAGTCCTCATGAAAAGTTAAACCTATAAACGTGGTCTACATTGTATTTTTCTTCGACAACACTGCTTTAGCATAATACTTTTTATAACACTCCCCTAATGGTTATTGATGCTCTCTTATAATTAATCTGTTTATTAAATCAAGGCTTAGAAACTATGGTCCATGGGACAAATTTATTCCACAGGCTGTTTTTGAAAATAAAATTTTATTGGAACACAGCTACCCTCATTTTTTTTATGTATTGCCACCGGATGTTTTTACACATTTTTTTTTATTATAATTTAAATCATTGAGTCAATGGTATATTGAGCAATATATCCCACAAAGACTGAAATATTTACTGCCTATGTCTTCACCCCCGAATTAGATAATACATATCTCTGTCTTCTGGGCATTTAGCTAGTGGATATAGAACTCGGAGGAGGGATGCAAGCACCGACATGTTGAATTGAGTATCAAAGCTCAAAGGAAGTGATGGCTGTGGGGAGACCTCCTAATACACGTTTGTCATTGTTAATGAAGCAGTGACAAGAGAATAATGCAAACTTTACTAAAATCCTACAGAAACAGAGAATGCTAAAATTGGGGGGAAACATGACTTCTGCAAGCAGAGGGCAATGCCTTTCTTTTTTCCCCTCTCTATCATACAAGTTTTGTTCAGAATGTCTATTTCAGAACAAGGTTTGTGCTAATAGTCTTAGCCTCACAATTTACAGGCAAGTCTCATGATGACAATGTTTCCTACATTCTAAATAAATAAATAAATACACAAATAAATAAATAAATCTAAAATTAGGTTGCACTAGGGCCCCAAATTCAGGGATACTGGAAAGGGGACCTTAAAATTACTTATATAGCCAACTTTCTGTGTGGCCCTACAAGTCAGGTGGAATATAATTGAAAACAATATCCATTTATGGATCAAATGTTATTGTCCATCAAAGAAACGCATATCAAAACCACAGTGAGATACCACTTCACACCCATGAGCATGGCTATAATAATTTTTCAAAACAGGAAATAGCAAATGTTGGCAAGGATGTAGTGAAAGTGGGAAATCGGAACCCTCATATATTGCCAGTGAGAATGGTATACAGCTGCTGTGAAAAACAGTTTGGCAGTTCCTCAAAAGTAAAACATGGAATTACCATACGACAGCAATTTCTCTCCTAAGTATGTATCTCAAAGATATGAACATAGATGTTCAAATAAAAACTTGTATATGAATGTTTACAGCAGCAGTATTTACAAAAACCAAAAGGTGAAAACAACCAAATACCTGTCAACAGGTAAATGGATACATAAAATGTGATCTCTCTGTAAAATGGAATATTATTCAGTCTTAAAAAAAAAATGAATTACTGATACATACTACAACATGGAAGAACCTTAAAAGTATTAGGAATTGAAAACTACTAGAATTGTTTCCAGCATGAATTGGAAATCTGGAATGAACTCTCAATAAGTAGCTTTGTTAGGATTAAAACAGAATATTTTTAGTTGTTCAAAAGTATGGACCCAGAATTCTCAAAAATTCCTAGTGTTGTTTTTATTATTACTATTTAACCTTTTAAATAATTCTCTACAGATATCGTAATATAAAAGTAGCTGTGCTGGATGAATCCTATTTAAATACCACAGTTAAGATTATGTGTCCATTGAGACACATAATTCTCCATGAGCATCTTATGTTCTCAGAGGGGATCTTCTCAGTAAAGGCCACTGATAATTTTTGTGTGGATATTTGCTTATTTATAAAAATACATCCCCTTTACTAGATTATGCTGTCGCTGAGTAAACATATTCAATAACTCTTTGAGCCGCATATCTTTGCTGTGCATAGCAAGTGAATAGAAAATATACTTTGAAGATATAGACAGTATCTCCCTTTGTGCCAGAGAGGGCAGCTTTTCATAGCACAGATAGAGGATACCCTCCTCCTCAGAAACATTCCAGGATAGTGAAATACCACTCCCTTCTTGGAGAAGATGTTCTTATATTCCAAAAGAAATCTCTCTCTCTCTCATAGACAGATCACCAGTAGGCCTATATAAGATCAGTGCCTCCTAACATGGGTTCATTTTCTATAATATTTCCCACTGTATGTGTAAGTACCATGTAACCCTCAACAAGTCACTCTGTGGGGACTAATCTTTAAGGCACTGAAACAAAATACTGTTAATGCTATTTCTGTGGAAAGTAAATTGTCTCTAACCCAAGGATTCTAGATCTTCTGCATAGACACACGTACATGAATGCTTGTGCATAAATATTCATTATACATATATACCATAAATATGCACATATACATGCATACGTAATGCATATGCATAAACAAATGCATAGACAGATGTTTATAACTGTGGTGGGCTAACTTGTTGGCTTACACGAAGGGTAAAATCTCAGACCCTTCAAAGTTCCTGACTAACAGTATACAAGGTAGGATAATTAAGTTCGCAAATTTGTTGCAACGATGTTGCTAACCTTTTTGTGGTGTCAGAGGGATTATTCATTATGAATTTGTACCAACTGGACAAACAGTTAACCAAATTTACTATTTGGAAATGCTGAAAAGGCTGCGTGAAAAAGTTAGATGAAAACGACCTGAATTTTTCGCCAACAATTCATGGCTCTTGCATCACAACAATGCACCAGCTCACGGGCACTGTCTGTGAGGGAGTTTTTAGCCAGTAAACAAATAATTGTATTGGAACACCCTCCCTACTCACCCTATCTGGCCCAAAATGACATTTCTTTACCTGAAGATAAAGGAAATATTGAAAGTAAGACATTTGGATGACATTCAGGACATCAAGGGTAATATGACCACAGCTCTGATGGCCATTCCAGTAAAAAAGTTCCAAAATTGCTTTGAAGGGTGGACTAGGCACTTGTGTCAGTTCATAGTTTCCCAAGGGGAATACTTTGAAGGTGACCATAGTGATACTCAGCAATGAGGTATGTAGCACTTCTTCTAAAATGAGTTGGTGAACTTAATTGTCTGACCTCATATACCATAGGCAGGCCAAATCAACTAAGCAGCAGAATTCACACAATGTTAGATCGGTTAAAATTTCCTACCTTTCTCCAGGTGTGTTGTGTGACAACCATTCCTATATTGTTTCTTCATTAGACTATCCAGAAGTAAATACATCTAATTTGTCTTTATGTCACGGAATAATATTACATTAAAAAGGAAATAAAGCCATATATACTTCATTGTCTATAGAACCTAAATGGAAGCATATACGGCATTCATGGATTGGAAGGATTAATATCATTTAAATGCCCATACTACGCAAAGCTATTACAGATTCAATGCAATCCCTATCAAAATACCAATGGCATTCTTCTCAGAATTAAACAAATAGCCCTAAAATTTATATGGAATCACAAAAGACCATGAATAGTCAAAACCACCTTGAGAAAGAAGAAACAAAGTTGGAGGTATCATGGCCCCTGGTTTCAAAATATACTACAAAACTATAATAATCCCAACAGCATGGTACTGGCACAAGAATGGACGCATAGATCAATGGAACAGAACAGAGAGCCCAGAAACAAACCCCCACTTACTGGGTCAATTCATCTATAACAAGGAGGTGGGAACATACAGTGGGGAAATGACAATTCTTCAATAAGTGGTGTTGTGAAAACTAGACAGATACATTAAAACAAACAAACAAACAAACAAAAAACTGGAGCCCTCCCTTATACCACATACAAAAATAAACTCAAAATTGATTAAGGATTTAAATGTGAGACCTGAAACTATAAAAATCTAGAAGAAAGCATAGGTAATAAACTATGTGACATCGGTCTATGTAATGTTTTTGGGTATGTCCCCTCAAGAAAGGGAAATAAAAGCAAAAGTCAACAAATGGGACTTTATCAAACTAAAAAGTTTTGCACATTCAAGAAAACCATCAACAAAACAAAAAGACAACCTGCTAAATGGGATAAGATATTAGCAAATGATATATTTGATGAGGGGTTGATTTCTAAAATAAGGAACTCATACAACTCAAAAACGAAAAATTAAACAATCCAATCAAAATAGGCAGAGGACATGAAGAGACATTTCTCCAAAGACAACACCTGAAAGCAATGTAACATTTTATGCCAAATATACTTTAATAAAAAGAAATATATAAATAAATAATAAATAAAATAGGATTTATAGGAAGTTAACAAAATTTCATATCTAAAATATGTACAAAATTCCATATCATAAATATGAAATATCAAAAATATGTACAAAACTTCGTATCATAAATAGTATAACTCAAAGTTAAAAACTAAAACTTAAATAAAGGTTTAACTTAATACTTATTTTGTATGATTTATGATTCAACTATTTATAAAATTATTATTTTCTTTATACTCTAACTTGCTAAAAATATTAAGTGCCATGTTATTTTTCTTCTTCTTAATCCACAATAAAATGTGTCCTAATATTTATCTTTAAAAGCCCATGTGTTAGTTCTTGTCTGCCCTCAGGTCTAGTCTTCCGTCATTCTCCTAACCTAGTCTGTATGAGGATGTTTGTGCCTCACTATCTTTTACACATGCCCCTATATGGGAGGAAAACATTTTCCTTTACCCTTTTAGGGTCTCTAGTTGGGCCCAAGAATTAAACTGATATAAGTTAGATTAATCCCGTGTTTCCCCGAAAATAAGACCTACCTGGACCATCAGCTCTACTAGGTCTTTGGGAGCAAAAATTAATATAAGACCCAGTATTCTATTCTATTATATTATACCCAGTCTTATATTATATTAAAATAAGATTGGGTATTCTATTCTATTGTATTCTATTCTATTCTATTATACCCGGTCTTATATTAAAATAAGATTATATATATACACATATATATATATATATATATATATATATATATATATATAATCTTATATATTACATATTTATATTTTATATTACAAATATAAATATATATTATATTTATATATATATAATATATATTTAACATATATATTATATATATATATATGTTAAAATATACTATAATAAGATATAGTATAATGAAACATATTATACCCAAACTTATATTATTCTAATATAAGACCGGGTCTTATATTAATTTTTGCTTCAAAAGACACATTAGAATCGATGGTCCGGCTATGTCTTATTTTTGGGAAAACACTGAGAAAAGTATGCACATTTATTAAACATTTACATGTACATGGCAGCCTTTACAAGAGAATGAAATCCAGAAGAAGGACCCAGAGCAAGATGCTTTTACACCTTTTAGACAAGGAACAATACATTTGAAGAATGGATAATACAATGGACTTTGGGCAGAGAGTGAATGGTGAAGAAGTAACTAGGAAGATGAAGGTCCATTTAACAAGGTTGGTTTGTACCGATTTCTCGGGCCAAATATGCCATCTCTAGTGATAATGTCTCCCTTCCTCCAGGTATACGGAGAGTACCTTTCACATGGGAGTTTCATCTCCTTCTTTCAAGAATAAAAAGGTATCCATGTTGCTGCAAATGGTAAGATCTCTTTCTTTATGGCTGCGTAATACTCCATTGTATAAAGGTACCACAGTTTCTTAATCCAGTCATCTACCGATGGGCATTTCGGTTGTTTCCATGTCTTGGCTATTGTGTATAGTGCTGCAATAAAGATTTTGTAAGGTATCCGATGGACACTTGTCTCATTAGGGAGACCACCTCAGGGATGATGTAGATGCCTGATCACTGCACTGTACACCTGAAGCTGAAGCTGAACAATAATGAATGTCAACTACAAGCTGAAGAATAATGAATATCAACTATATATATATATATATATATATATATATATATATATATATATATATGTATATATATATATATACATATATATATATATATATATATATATAAAGTGGAAATGTAATGTGTATATATATATGTATATGTGTATATATATATATATATATATATATATATATATATATATATAGTGGAAATGTAATGGCTGTGTGCAATGTCAGAGGGATAGTGGATGGGGGAGGGGGGTTGACACAGTGTGAGGGCTATAAATGATAAACGTCTAAGTATTATTTTGTTTTGTGCACCTAAAACTTAAAAAAAAAAAGAATAAAAAGGCAGTCAGAGTGTCCTTCTTGCATCTGTTGTTACTTAAAAAGTGCTTTTAACTAAAAATAATGAATATGTCAAAGAGACATATTTGGGATAACATATGCTGGTGTCTTTCACTCCTATGCAAGCAAAGTCTTTTCTGGGTTTCAACAATGGTTGAAACCATGAGAGGGTCGGGGACAGAGAGAAACTGGTGTGTTTCTCATCCTCTTTCCTTGCTTCTAACAGCATATCCAAGACCTATTATGCTTTACTCTCTATTCCTCAAATTCCATCAGAAAACCCTGTCATTGTTCTACCTTCCACCAAGGGACCCACATTCTGAGTACAGTAACACTATGACTATACCTTGTCTCTTCAACCTGTTTTACATATTCAAGAGTATTTTTTTGTTTGTTTGTTTTAGCAGGATTGACCCTAATACAGTTTTTGTTACCACGAGTAGTTTCAGAAACAGAGCATAACACAGGATTTTGAGAGTAGGTTACTCAATTCTTTGAGTCTGAACACTGTAATGACCTCATTGTGGGGGAAAATTTGAAACAAATAATTCATACATTATTACAATTATCATTTATTATTGCATAGGTGAAGTGGTGATTGAAGGCAAGGATTCGGAATATTGAGTAATTGCTGCATACAACTGACATAGCTCAAACTGTGACTACAAAAATTGTAAAACGGTCTGGCTGCTTCTGAAGACCTTGAAAGAACTTTAAGAAATTAAGTGATAAGCTCAGGGCTTTGAATTTTCAACTAAATAATGGATGGAGATACAGGACTTTACGGAGACCTTAAAACAATATCTTACTCTCTATAATTTCAAGACATATACATCTGCCATAGGCTGAACATTTGTGTCTCCCCAAAATTCATATTGAAATCTTAATACCCGAGGTGATGGTATTAGAATACCACGCCTTTGGGATGTTATTAGGTCATGAATGTAGAGCCCTCATAAATGAGATTAATGCTCTTATAAAGGAAACTCTAGTGAGATCCCTCTCTCTTTTTACCACATGAGAATACAACCAAAAGTCTGTGACCTTGAAGAGGGTCCTCACCTGACCATGCTGGCACCCTGTCCTGGAACACCCAGCATTCAAAACTGTGAGGAAAAAAGTTCTGTTGTTTATAAATTACCTAATCTATTTTCTTATAGCAGGTGGAACAGACTAGGACGATATCTGAGCATCATTTGTAATTGATTTGTCATTTGTAATTGATGGCTGAATTACAAATCAAGTTTAATACACACACTTGTGAAATTTCTTAAGCTAAGTTTGTGGCATTAGTAGAATAAGCTGGGGTACTTCAGACTTGATTTAAGGATATTATGTAGATTTAGACGAATTGAAGATATTTGATAACACAAATCACTCATCTCTATGGCCTCTAAGCCTATGAAGTCTGATTCCAGGAGAAGAATTGTAACATCTTGAGCAGAAAGACATGGCCTATATGCCAAAGGAATTCCACGGTCTTGCTAGTTTTAATAGCAAACACCTTATGAGTTTGTGTGGAGATGGACTGTTGGAGTACTGAGAGAATAAGGTTAAATTTGACTGAAATTATCTATATACAGACAGTTCATTATATTTAGGGATTTAATGTACTAGCTTTGTAAGCTAGAAGTAGCCCTAACACTTCACGTGGTTCAGTGAACAAAGCCTGGATTTAACAGTGTTATATCTATATCAAATGATGTTGAGATATGCCTGAGCTTTTCTGGGCTAATGTAGAGAAAGAAATGTGGAGGTACAAATAATGTGTTGGATTTATTATGTAAAACTCACTTGCCTTCCACCAATAGGTATACACAGGAAGGACCCCAAGAAAATTCCTTTCTCCAATCATTGAAAAACATGTTAATGATATGAGTAGCAGCATTCTTAGAAAGCTGTTTAGATTAGGAATAATCATAGGAAATGTCACCACTGAAATGTAGTGCTTCTTCAACAGTAATAATGGCATACCGGAAAGCAGAGATCAGGAGATGGAGCTTAAATATCACTGACAATATACGTGAAATGAGTATTCATCAGAAGCAGGAATGGAATGGTAATCATTTGTGTGGCATCCAATGATCTATAGTTGTTAATTGAGTATAGCATCTTTAAAAATGGCATCAACTGGCAGTCTAAGAAAATATTTTAAAATAAAAGTGTATTTATATAAAACTTGGATTGGTGCATAGATATGTGATATGACTTGTTCTAATAGGAATTCACAGTGGCTAAAGTTCCTACATTAAACCAGTAAACTGACTCACATCTACTTAAGAAATATCCACCACACCTCTAGGCACATACACTGTAAAGTTTCTTCCAAGCCTCCCACAAAGGAACATGGAGATACATATATACCAGAACTACCACTCTGGTGACCTAAAAGTATCAGAGATAAATAGATACGAATACTGAACAGATTCTAATCACTGAGTATCCAAAATAGTATATGGGCTTTATCGGTCTCAGTGAATTCTTATGGAGGCTAAGTGATAAGTAAAGCTTTGACCAAGTTCTCTAGTACAGTGATTCTCACAATGGAATTGTATAGTTTGAATAGACCTAATGAGCCAATTGCAAAATACCTGCATTTGGTTCCCTGATAACTAAGGTGTTATGATAGAAAGGGAAGAGTTAAGTGAAAGATACACAATACTACCCCTTCTTAACAAAATAGCAAAATATAAGCAGCACCTCATTCCTGGAGGAACTGAAGAAATTAGTGGCGCTATCTAAGGTTTGAAAGCTACATATCCATTTAACTGATGTGTTTGGCTGGTGCAAAAGCCATAAGGATTGTCCGTTATTTAAAACTTAAGCAGATGATGACTCTAAATCTAGCTGCTATGTTTCATGTTGTCCTTTGACTAGATCAACTCACAACTCACTCCCTGGAAAGTAGAAGAAACTATATTTTTCTTCTCCAAAACAATTAACAGATGAGGAGAAGCAAATGACTTTCCTCAGGCAGGAGTAACAGTACGCCTTTCCTGTTTTACTTCAGAGCTACATCAGCTCTCATACTCTCTGTCTTAAAAGAATTGTAAGGGAAATCAATTATATGAATATTTCACAGAATATCATGCGGTGCCACCTCTGGCAACACAAACTGGTGGGCTCTGGTAGCTACGAACCACATACTCTAGTAAAATACATGCATGCAACTCCTAAGAGAGAAACTCAATAAAAATTCTGGGTCCTGTCAGATTATTAACGTTACTAGAGGTTCAACAATTTTGAACATTGTGGGTAAACCCCTCTAAATGATACTTTGCACTGCCTAACACTGAGAAAGTGGCAAAAGTCACACTGGGTCTCTTCAGATTTTAGAGGTAACATAAACCATATAACCACATTCTTGTGCCAACTCATTATCAATGAACTCATTAAGCTGAAACATTTTGAGCAGAATCAAGAGAAAGATATGGTTCTACAGAAGGTTCAGATGGAAGTGAAAACCTCCTGAAAATTAGGCCTCATAAACCAGCAGGTACAATGGTGCTTACACTGCCAATCACAAATAAGTGATGCTTTATGGATCCTCTGGTTAGCCCCAGTACAGTAATTAGAGTACAGATTCCGAGGATTTTGCAGCAAAATAATGCCCTCCCCTTGTGATAACTATTCTCTTTTTGAAAGGCAGCTCTTGTCTTTCTACTGGGCCCTGATGGAGACTGAACAAAACACTGTTGTATATTATACCCTCTGACTATGAGACCTGCACTGACATGAATTGAGTGAAATTTAGCCCACTGGACCATAAAATCGATTTACAGCATTAGTTTTTGGCTACAGAATTAGAGGAGGAAGGGATATATTTAGAACCTGTGGTATTCACTGGGATACCTCTTAATATGTCCATGACCAAGTTTAATGGGAGTGTACAGCAACCCAGTAAATCAAGGGTCACTGAGGACTCAGATCCTTTAAAATGAGGTTTAGATCATCTCACCGAATAAAAAAATCTGACCATCTTAGGTATAGCTGTGACAAAGTGGTGGATGAACACTTAATAAATGCCAACTGCAGCTTCATGGCCAGCACAGATATAAGAATTATAGCAGCTAGGTATTCTTTTATTACTTGTATATTAACGAACATGTCATTTTTGCTCTTTTTTTCCCCCCTGAGGTATGGTGCTCAGCTACACAATTTAGACCTAATGGGGAGAGTCTGTCTATCACATTGCTTTGGGAATGATGCCTCATCAGAGTTTGGGTTTACTCTTAGCGAAAGGATGAGATCATCACTGTATGGTAGGTATTCACCTAAGTTTAAGTGTAAACATAAAGGCTTAAATAAAGATAAATGATTTATGTAATAGAGTCACACAATTGCTGAGTTTCATCTCATTTTTAAGTGTCAAACTAGGTTAAGAGGTTACCTGCAAATCGGACATACATTTGTTAGTTTTAACAGTAAGTTTCCTGGGGACACAAACTGTCTTGGTCACTAGCATCGGTAGCTCCAGGTGCTCCCAAATGATTTTAGATTTTAAATCCTATTTTTCCTTTCGACAGTATTGCTATATTGATCCTCCTGATATTTACTGTTAAATATGTTTTAGACTTTTGTATTTTTATAGCATACATATTCTGAACTTTTAATAAACATAATGAATATATAAAATTGTTCAAACCTGTAAAATACAGTATAACCTAGCTATCAAACATATTTTATCTGGGATTTAAGTAATTTTTTAATTACTAAGTCCATGAAAAATAGTTCAAGCATAACAGACTCTAAAGACTGATTTTAATATTAGAATTTGAAAGAGCTAGTTAACATGAAGGTTTGCTTAGGTTTTTGTTTTTTTTTTTCATTGAAAATATTTAGATTATGTTGCTAAAACTTACAGATTTCTGTAAGTTTATGTGTCAATCTTTACCTTCTTTTAAACCTCATCACTAAAATCAATGAAGAGATGTTTATTTGCAAATAGATAATGCTAAGTTGCTCTCATCATGCACAAGAAAACCAAGACTATGTTGTATAAATTATCTGTGGCATATTCAGAAAATATTTCTCTTCTTTCTCCATGACGTTTTGGTTCAAAATACCACACTACTCATGAATACTTACTATTTGCAAACCACAGATTACATTCAGAAATAAATAATGGCTATGGTTCCTAATTATATAGATGACAGTTAATCTTGGGTCTTATTTATCTCACAAAAATCATCCAACAAATAGAGGGAACATGACATTTAAATCATCTGAAGATAATTCTGACAATGTTTAGTTGAAAGATTGAAATTTCCTATCACAAGCTAGTTGAGTTCTCAATTTTTTTTTCCCTTTAGAAATGAGAGGTTTCAGAGATCAAAGCTGCTGCAGTATACATGGGAGCCAATCTATTATCAACAGGAATGCCATCACTCAGAATCACTTTATGCCCTGTCACTTCTTGTGACACTCATGTTGAAGCTAACCGTGGCAACAAGCTGCAGAGCTGACATTTATGCTTTTGTCATGATGAGTAGTCCTACTAAAGCAAGCTGCCAAAGATACAAAAAAAAAAAAAAAAAAAAGTCAAACGTCTTCATGTTAATAAGATAACCTAATGTAAAATCTAATTACTGAAATTCACTAAAAACATATTTATAACCTTAAGAATCAGGCAAATGTTGAAAACAACGTGAGTTTTATGCCACACTGATAGAAAAGCACGGAAATTAATGTTTAAAGAATATATTCAGCCCCCTGTCACAACATTTGATTTCATTTACTTTTTGAAATTACTTGAATAAAGTGTATTATTTCTAAGGAAAATAGGTTATACTTATTGAAGAGTTTTCCTTCGGTTAAAATAAAAGTGGTTATATATTTATGCATCTCTGCCAGCATTAAATATTGATTTACCTTGCAAATAATTGGCAGAATATGTATTTAATGAATGTATAAATTATAAAATTATGTGTGAAATAATATAATAGTATCTGTGGTTTATTTATTGTATTCTTCTAAATCTTTGATTTGCTATTATCATCTTTCTATGATTTATTCTACACTATTTTGAAATGTTACTCTTACCTATTACAAATAACATTTTGGCAAATGCCTTTTAGGGAGAAAAGAGCTCTATTAGATAATTATAAGATCATTTATGCAAATTCAAAATATGAGTCAATTACCACAATTCTCATTACAAATAATATTCTATATAAAATACATCTTATGATTCAGAAGTATATTTGCAGAGTGAGGTCTTGGGTTACATTATGGGGAAAAAGTCTTCTCCACTCATATGAGTCCTTCCTTTTTATCAATATATTCAGCAGATTTTAACTTACAATACTACTCTTGTTAATATACAATTTCCAATGTAGATAGCTATTAACCTAAAATTGTACATCTCCAAAGTGGGAATTTTGGTGGACACTGTGTTTCCTAAATACAACTGGTGTATTTTGTTTTTTTACCAAACAAACATCTAGTCATCATCTCACACAGAGAAGATTTAAATTTTGGGACAGGCCTAGCCAGCTTTCCTATTTCCTGAAATATTACATAAGACTTTGCAGGAAATACATGCTATAAAATGACTATTTGGGTCAAGAGCAGAGTTTCTGTCAGAAATATAGAGAAGTTACTCTTTCTTCTTCATGAACAATATGGACAAGAGATATTTAAGAGGATTACTTTTCTAACATTACCCTCTGTTTGGAATAATTTTGCATAACCATAGTTACCAGGTGCTTCAATACAAAATCATTTGAATAAGAACCTGACAACCTTATCAACACAATCCTCCTCAGTATTTTGTAAAATGATACATTAACCTAAGATTCACATTTAACCGTTGTATGTTATGACTGCAATCATACTGGGTAATCTAATACACTAAAAATGTTTACCAGGCCATTTATCCTGCACAATAGAGAAGAAATGATTAACATATGGCCATAATAAACAAGACACTGCGATGGCATTTTACTATACAGTTGGAGAAAAGAGCTTAGAGAGATTTAGTAAATCAATAAGGCTTACAAAGGTAGGAAGGTTTGGTAACTCTAATGTTTAAGCCAGGATCCATCTGACTCCAACAGTTTACAGTGGTCAGTTTTGTTAGTGTGATAATCATTTGTATGTACTAACATTAGACACCCTGGTTTGCACTTTAGATTCTATTCACATTTTGGTGTAGAATCTTTGAATACACAGTGGTCTAATGTCAGAATTATATGCCTCAGTTGAACTGATAATAAGCCTAACAATCTCCTTCTTCCTGTATGTCATTGGTGAGAAAGGTCATAGGACAGTGTGGTAGCCAAATGTGAAGGGAGGCAGTTGTTTTCATTTTCAAATTTATATACATTCTTCCTTTATCTTTATTGTATGGGTTTGACATGTTCTTGACAGTGCTACTACTGTGAATCAGTGTCCAAAGTGCATCTGTGGAATGACTTACCTACAGAAATATGGCCTCCGTACATATTATCTTTGGATAATGTGAACTATTGGGGGTTGGTATTAAAGGACTGATCATGATCACTATGAACCTGAAATGAAGTAGTTTATCTCACTCAGATTCCTTGGGAAAAGATTTGAACGTCATTCTCCTTTTGCTTAAAATAGTTGAAGCCACACTGCTCATTATGATAAATTTCCATGCATGACATCCCACAGAGAAATGGATTTTCTAAAGTTTTATATCTTAAATGATCTACATTCTTTCTCCTGTTAATAAAAAATGAGGAATACTTTTTTTTTAATTGACAGTCACAAATTTTGCATTTTAATTTAATGGCCATGCACTTTAACTGTTTCAGCTGTCAATCATTCATTCCTTAAAAAATTATTGAGGACTTGTTATGTACCAGCAACTTCTCTAAACATTAAGAATACAGCAGTATATAAAACAGTTTTAAAAACTGCCTTCATGAAGACTATATTCCAGTAGGGAAGACAGGTAAGAAAAACATAAATAGGTAAAGGAGGAAAAAAAAATCACCAAAGAAGGGCAAATAGGAAGTTTCAAGTTGTAGGGGTTGAAGGAATGAAATATCAGATAAGACAGCAACAAGGATGACCTTTAATGAGAAGATGGTTTCTGAGTAAATACATGAAAGATCTTAATATTATATTTACATATTACATTTATAATTTGTCCTAAACAATTCATTAAATACACAGAATAGATTATTACATGAATTTTTAATCTGAGTCTCATAATACCCTTATCACCCTTTACAAATCATCTCCGTCTTCACTGTGCCTTTCTCACCACACTCCAAATTACTGATGTTCTTTCAATTCCTCAAGATCTAGAAAGACATTTTTCCACTTAGGGACCTTTACAGATATTGTTCCTATAGCATAAAATATTCTTTCCTCTATCATTTTTTTTCTCATCATTAAATTTACTCCATCAAATAGTCACTCCATAAAGAAAGTCACTTGCATAAAGAAAGTCTCCCCTTGTAGTCTAACGCAAACACTCTTTTGTTTGCATAATAACATTCAATTTATTTATATAGGGCTTTACAGATTTCGACTTCTTACTCAGTTTGGATAATTTCTCTATCAAGGAATCTGTCCACTTTATCTAAGCCTTTAGTCACTTGTGTACATTTGTTTATAATATTCCCTTTTCATCCTCTTTCTGTATGTTGACTCTGGAGTATTACGTTTTTCATTATTAATTTCAGTAATCTGCATCATCACTATTTATTTGTTTTAATTAATTTTTTATAGTTAAATGTTTACCAGATTTCTGATCTTTTAAAAACAATTTAATGTTTCGTTGATTTTTTTCTATTTTTGTTTATTGTTTTTATTATTTCTTATTACTTATTTTTCTTTTAATTTCTGTGATGTTTCTAACTTCTAAAAACCAGATGTTTATATCATGTTTATTACAACATTTAAAGTTACGACTTTCCCTTAAATATTTCTTTATAAACATCAGAAAATATTATATTGGGTTTTCTTTAACATTTAGTTCAAAATATTTTATAATTTCACTTGTGTTTTTCCTTTGATCCACTGGCTATTTAAGAGTATGTTACGTTATAAATTTTGGGAATTGTCCAGATACCTTTTTGGTATTGATTTTTAATATAATATTTTTTGCTCATAAAACAGTCTCTAATGATTTCAATCATTTTATATTTTTAAGAAAGCATCTGGTTTATCATGGACAATTCACATGTGCAGTTGCAAAGAATGTTTAGTCTACTTTTGTTGGATGATGTGGTATATGTGTCAATTAGGTCAAGTTGATGTCTTTTATAGACTTTTCTATTTTCTAAACACTGTCATTTCCTAAGAAAGAATTGTTGAAATCTTTAATATATTTTAGATTTTTCTAATTCTCTTTCAGTTCTAGCTTCTAGATTTTCAACATTTTTTAAATTAAAAGCATACACATTTAGCATATTATAGTTTTTATTAATTTAATTGACTAATTTATGATGAAATGCCCCTTTATATCCATTGTAACATTCTTCACTTTGAATTCTATTTTGAATTATATTAACAGAGCCACTCTTGATTTTGTATGTCTAATGTTTTCATGGTATAACTTATCCATTCTTCTTTTTTTTTTTTTTCTTTTTCATTTCTATTTTTTTTAAAATTAAATTTATTGAGGTGACAATTGTTAGTAAAATTACATAGATTTCAGGTGTACAATTCTGTATTACATCATCTATAAATCCCATTGTGTGTTCATCACCCAGAGTCAGTTCTCCTTCCATCACCATATATTCGATCCCCCTTACCCTCATCTCCCACCCCCCACCCCCCACCCCCCTTACCCTCTGGCAACCACCAAACCATTGTCTGTGTCTATGAGTTTCTGTTTCCCATTCTTCTAATTTAGCATATTGGTGAATATTACAATGTTATACAGTCTCAAAAATCTTTGCATTCTAATTTGTTTGTTTCATCTATTTATATTCAAATTAATAAGTGGTATGGTTACATTTATACTCACCACACTGGATTTTTTTATCTTTCTTTAAAAATATTGACTTTCATTTTAAGTCAACTTTTTTAAAAATTATAAATCAATTTGACTCTTTCAAAATTTAAGTGGTTTGTTGGTTTGTTTGTTTGTTTTATCAGATTAAAATATATTTGACATCATGGCTTTTAAATCTTACTCCCAAGTAATGGACTTTTGGAGGTTTCTACTAAATACCCCACATGTTTAAGTCTCCCTACTTGGGTGGAAAGTTGAATGTTTCCAGCTCTTAGATCTTCCTGGTAAGTGTTCATTTCCTGGTTTTAACATGAATAAGTAAAGCATGCAAAGTTGTCTTGGTCCCAACTTCACAATTCATGTTTCCCTATAATAGCACATCTTTATTCCATACAACTTAGACATTCTGTACTGTAACTCTACCTACAGCTTGATATGTCTTTTCTATTTTTTTGTTTGTTTGTTTGTTTACTTTATATTCTGTCAACTTGCAATTCTGGAATCCTTCTCTTACTTCTTAGGGAAATTTTACCAGTCTTTCTAGAATCTACACATATTTAAAGCATAGAAAAGTAGGTAAATATTAAATCATTGAATTGAACGAAACAATCTGTAATGATTCCAGGAAGAAAAAATAGGAACTGTAAAGATAAATAAGGTGAGAACTTTATCTTCTCAAGATGAATGTACTAGTCTGCTAGGGCCGCCATAACAAACTGGGTGTCTTCAGCAACAGAAATGTATTTTCTCACAGTTCTGAGAGCTAGAAGTTTGAGATCAAGGTGTAGGCAGAATTGGTTCCTTCTGAGAGCTGTGAGATAGAATCTGTTCCATGTCTCTCCTCTTGGTGTCTTGTAGGTGATTGGCAATCTTTGACATTTCTTCGCTTGTAAAAGCATCACCCTAATCACTGCCTTCTACTTCACATGGTGTTCTTCCTGTGTGCTTTTATGTGTCCAATGTCTTCTTTTTTATGAAAGCATCAGTTATTTTGGATTGAGCTCAACCTAGTGATCTCATTTTAACTTGAATACCAATGTATAAAGCTTACTACATTAAGGTCATAGTTTGAGGTACTGAGGATTAGGACTTTAACATATGAATGTTGGAAGAAAACTCAAACCATAAAAATTGAGAACAACAAATGTATATCTAATAATACAAATAAGCTAACAAAGGAGCATTGATGTAAAGGGTGAACCCGAGATGTTCTACTTCTTAACAAAGCATTGAAGCAGATACTAATTTCTGAATTGAAAAACTTATTCTATGGTATAGAAAATTTTTGAAACATCATACCTTAGCATGAACATGAGAAAAACAATAGGATGTTATCACAGGAAACAGAAGAGTAATGAAAGTATACTTTAATCAGATTCTAACATAGAACACTGGTTTTGAAAAAATCACATTCTAACGTAGAACACTGGTTTTGAAAAATTCTACAAAATAGTTTTTTAGAGAATATTATAGGTTAAAATAATAACAAGGCCCAAATCCTGGCTCTATAGAGTTTGTGTTATAGTATGTTGTTGCACAGTTTCATGCTACTCTTAAATAATAATAACTCCATTAATAAAAATTAGAAAAGTGAAAAACATTTTATAACCATAGGCCTAATCATAGAGTCAAATGAAAGTAATTAGGTCTCAACCTGAATTTACTGGTTGAAAGTTTTTATAGAGAATCATGCAATATTTTTTTTCTTATGCCTTGGTTTTGAAATTGTAGTTTTATTTTTATAAAATACAAAAAATTCACTATTTTACCTACTATATTTGAGAGCACAATGAATACAAAAAAAGAAAACCACCTCGATCAAAGTATTGTCATTTGTGTGCATGTGGTGCCCTTATGACTGAAACATAAGAATAATGTATATATTAAGTTATTTCACTAGGCTATTACTTGAATATCTATAGCTTATATTAAATTTATTCAATAGTTGATAACATTCAGGCATATTAAAAAATAACACTTTCCTTCTGTTGAAACTATTTCTTTCTATCTGATCACTTGCACATGCTTTAGACAGTGAGGATACTAGACCTCCTTAAATTTATTTTAATTTTTTGTTTTATTATATATGATTTCTGTTATTTAATCAAAGAGTTTTAAGTTCTCTACATCCTCCATCAAACTTTTGTTACTTTCTTCCTATTAGGAGAATAAATGTGCTTTCAATATTTAATATAAATCACACATTCTTCACTTAACAAAAAATCAATTTCCTGTCTGGAAAACCTAAGATTTTACATAAAACTCTTCTGAACCATTCTGTATTATACCTTTAAGTTTTTAGATGTTATCTTTATGTTTGTTTCTCTCTTGGTAATACATTTTTCTTCTCCAAACCTTGATCATTTTTCCTTAGCTTTTTGGAAAGATAGTATTAAAAGGAGTTTTTAAAACACAATGTTTATTTATTACATTTTACACTCAGTGTTCTAAAAACTTTCTTTTAGAGCAGTGTGTGTACACACACACACACGTGCATGCACACACTCACAATTGTGTTCTCCAAAGGCCAAATAAGTGACTTAAATGGCAGTTCTGTGGTATCTTCTAGATTGTCAACCGTGACACCAAAATTTCTCATTCACTTAGGGATACAGTACCACTTTTGGTTTAAACTTTGCTATGGAGTTGGAACTTCCTGGCACTGGGCCATGTACCTGGCACTTTCTTCTGAAATAAATCTCATTCAAAGTTTAAGTATCAAATTGGAGGATTCTGACGTTTTTAATTATATCTGGTCTAATCCTACATTCACTGCCTGGAGATAAATATGTATAAGATGGTTTTGTATACACTGGGATCATTTCACGACATTCTTGGCATAAATCACACTTATTATCTCATCACCCTGTGCCCTAAGCCTAACCAGCTGACCCAAGTGGCACTCTGTATTTGAGGAAAAAACAGTTTAGAGCAATGTCCAGAATTCTAAGATTGGTTTATTTCTCTTTCCCTAGAACCCAGTTACCCTGGTAAAGAGCCTGTGGTCCTTTTGGGGAAGGTTAGGAATGTGATTTATGCTATGTGCAAATTTGTAGTATGACTGAAAAATCTATTCTTGAAATCATGACTTTCCTTGATATCATGACTTTGCTTGGAGAGGTGCTAAATCTTTGAGCTTACTCACATCTGGAAATTGGAGGAGGAATCATTAATTTTTATGGCAACCAAACCATATCTGAAAGACATCTAGTGTCTGCTATCCAATTATTTTAGTTATTGACACTTCAATATCACTTAACCACAGCCACAAATCCCTGTTGTTTAAACCTGAGACCTAATTTAACCCTGGGAATTAACTACATTCGGCTTCTCTCATCAATTTTCTCAAAAGCATGGTCAGCTCATCTTTGGGGATACGTTGAAAGGTATATGAGAGAACGGCATGATGACACCCCTCCCAATACTCTATCTCTCTAAGTCATTGTATGCATTTCACTACATTAAAATAGGGAATGTTTGATACCTCAGCTTTATTAGGGATTTCTATCAGAGTCCATGTTTTTGTGAACTAATCAAGTAAAACACTACATAACTCACATATTGACTCAGTATTTGTGGAAGGTGGACACATGCTGATAAAGCTCCACATTTGAAATTATATCCCACCCCCATTCCTTTATCCTGCCTTCTGAAAACTGGTTATAATATTAGTACATGCATTACAAGATTATTATAAAAATCAAATGATTTAGTATATATAAAGCTCTGAGAAAAGTACCTATTGCCATGTAACTGTTTGCTAAACAAAAATTTATGGAGTATATAAAAGCCCTTGTGCAGTCAACTTTCCTTTTGTTCTTTGTCCCTTTGATCTCACACTGTTTCTAGATGCTTTTCTAACTCTTCCTTTTAATTGAACGCATTCATGGTTAAGAAAAATTTAACCTCAAGATCTCCCTGATATAATGATTATGGAAGTGCCATTCCTTTATTCATTTAACATTTTCTTATAACTATTTCAGCCTGTAAAAAGTTGTATGCAAATACATTAGACTGTCATTTAGGAACTTACTAAAGAACAAATAAGGATATAATATAATGAACAATAGCAAGCATAAAAATGTGATCATCCAAAATAAATGATATTTGTGTCTTTGAATATGACATTTATCTTAGATCTTAAATGATGAAGAAGATATTAAATGAAAAGAGGAAGAAAAGTCAACAGGACAAGTGCATATGTTATATAGGAATGTGTAGAAATTGGAGAGTTGGAGCCAGATTTAATATCCTTTGAAGATGTAAATATTCCCCATGTAGAACCTATTATATCACTCTTTCATTACATACAGGAATATAATTAGCAGCAAGTAATGGAAACCAAACTTTTAGTGGATTAAATGAAAAAGGGGTTTAATATATATCTCACATAATAATGCTGGAATTGGTTGTGGTCAAAAATCCCTTTAATGAACCATTTTATTTCTGTCTTCCCTCTCTGCCCATCTTAGAATACTAGCTTTCTTCTTCATTAGCGGTGTCTTGTGAAAGTACCAAAGTCTGCTAAATTTATGTATTCTAAACCCAAGAAAAGACAGAAAAAAGAAGAGCAGTACCAGATACATCTATAACTTCTTATAAATACGATTATCACTAAAATACTATTTTCTTATTCTTCCTTGCCTTTGATACAGAATAATCAGTATTGTCTCAATTCCAAGTTATCTTACAAATATTTTCCCCAAATTACTCAGCAGCATTCCACTTACATCTCATTGGTTAAAACAGAGTAGACATCCTTAGCTGCAAGGACCCTGGGTAAATCATTATTAACTGGTCACACTGCTGTCCTAACAAAGTTAGGAAGAAAGGGCAATGGATATCAGATAAGAATTGTGCTATGCTTCATTTTTTGCTAATAAATCTATGAGCTTGCTGAAAATACCAAAGTGATTTTCTCTCAATAAAACCATTTTCTTGTCTTTTAATAAATGTTTCCTTTGATTTCATGGCTCTACCCTCAATTATAGATTACTGCAGTTTGTTTAATATGTGAGACTCAGTGCTCTATAATTCAGAGGATTCAAGTGGAATCTCTTATTATAGGCAGAAAAAAAGTGTTGAGGAATTGTTCATCCTTCAATTCAGTGTGCATTCCAAATGATGGCTTATAAATTTGGAACAACAGGCATTCAATTTCAAGTAAGTTCCTGACTGTGCCATAAAATCTTATATATCATATATATATATATATATATATATATATATATATATATATATACATATATATACACACACATATATATATGTATATACATATATATGTGTACACACACACATATTATATATGTGTGTGTATATATATGTATGTATATATATACACATATATACACACACATAATATATATGTATATATATTCAGATTTATAATTATAATATTTGTAGCTATAATAGTTATTGGTTTCAAACTATCTGTTTTACCAGTGAACAAGACTAAAACTTTATTGACCTTTTCATCTACTGTCTTTGTGTTTCTCAAAAAATCTTGTCAATTTATCAATAAGAATAATCCTTTAACAAAACGATCCCCACATAAATTATATCACTTGATTATCAGTAAAATGTTTTCAGCATTAGAATCACATGTGAAACACTTGTAATATAAATCATATGCCTGTACTACTGTGCTAAAATGACATATATCTTACAAAACAAATAAAATAAGAATAAAAAAATAACCAAATTTTGATAATAAGCTAATATCTTGATACAACTAACATAGTGTTTATTACTATTAAGGAGAATGCAAGTTTTTAATAGTTTTTTGTTGCCACGCAGCAGCCTACCCGTGTGTCCCCTCATACCTACCCCTAAAGAAAGGAGAGTCTGTGAAAGGGATCCTTTCATGGAATTCGCTTCACCCTTGTGCTTACACCTTATGTCTCCCTGTTTGGCCCCAAAGGATGGCTGGTTAGTCAATGACTGGTAAGATTCCTCAAAGGAGGAACAACCTAAGCCAGGCACAGTCGCATAGGGGCCATCTGGAGAACTCACGAGGTTGATAGAGGTGGGCATAGATCCCCACCTTCCCCCCGGCTAAGGAGAGCTTCTGCCTCTGTGGCTACATTCCTTCCCACAACCTGCTTGGGAAGAGATTCAATGATGTGATAACATCAGCTCTCCATCTATTCATATTAGTAAGTTTCAGCATAAAGGTTTTGTCCCTTGGGGAGGTACTTACAACAATTACTAAGACATCCTGTGACTTGAGGTTCCGGCTGTCTGCAGGCAAGGGTGATTGGTTTCAATCAGTTTCCTACTATAATGTATGAAATTCACAGATCTTGAGATTAACAAACTTTACTTCCTTTACTTCCTCATTTGTTAACCAATAAAAGCTATGTGTTGGCCCAATTCGGGGCTCAGTCCTTGAGGCTGGAGTCCCTTGGCCCCGCTTACACTCTATTCTTGGCTACTGTATGTCTTTCTTTTTTTTTTTTTTGGTGGGGGGCTACTGTATTTCTTAACCCTGCACCACCCTTCTCGCTTCCCACAGCTCTTGTCGTGCAGGGATGAGACCATCTGTCTTTCAATTGTAATTTTCTATTGTTTTATTGTCAAACATAGAATCATTATTTTCCGCTTCCTATAATTTATCTATCTATCTATCTATCTATCTATCTATCTATCTATCTATCTATCTATCTATCTCTATATCTATATCTATATATATGTACACACATATATATATGAAGATGAGTTTTTTCATTTGCCTGTTGCTCGTTGTGTTTTCATTCTTAGTATTCTTAGTAATTGATTCTGGAAATATCCTATTTAAATTTATGTAAGAACAGTATTACCTATATATTCATGTGGCCATTTACAAATAAAATGCTATTTTTCACAAATCTCTGAAACCTACAAACAAGTAAATAGGATAATACTTACTAACATTACTCATTAAAGAACTAAAGTTATTTTATATATAGATGATAGATGCATGATATAATCAATCAATATTGACATATAAATGTATAAATATGTACATACATTTATTAAGCATATGTTGCTAATAATTTAATAAGATGGATTTATTTTCTTTTTAATTTCTATGTAGAAAACAAATAGAAATCCAAGTAAGTTTTTCCTACTTCTATATTGGATCATCTTTTTTTTTCACCCCTGAACGTACACAACCACAATTGGGGATCACTCTTCCAGCTAAAGCCATAAGTAAAAGTTAATACTATTTATCTTGTGTTCTCGTGGAAGATTTCATTTCCTAACCTACTTGATATGTAATTGACATATTAACACATTTATAGAAATGACTTGAACATTCACTCAGTTCCTCTGTTGGCACAGCTTTCTCCAAGGTAAATTTGACCAATTAAAACCATTTCTAACTATTTTTGGATTTGTTTTCATTCATATATTATTCAAGCTCTTAATTAAATTTCACACATTTGATTATTCTTTGTTTTTTGTTATGATATCCTGATTCCTCTCAAACAATAATCATTGCATCTTTACTGCCACTACTTTTTTTATCTAATTATAATCAATAGAAAAACCTTAAGACTCATTCCAAATAAATTTAAAACATAGTTCCTGATTTGGAAACCCATTTTAAATTAACTTAATTTATTTAAATAAAAATGTATCTATATTTTATATACTCCACTATTTAGTTCCATATTCATGAATGACATTCCATTTGTCTTTTATTTTTCATTATGCCTTGAGACATGGACAAGGCAGAGATAATTAAGAAATAAATGAGTGCTCTGAGAAAATTAATTTCAATATGTACTAAAGCAGAATTTGGAATTTAATGAGTTAAGAATAGGGAAGTAGTTGATGAATTGATGGGAGAATGTGAAGAATTATATTCTAAGTGTTTATACAATGAACTAGGAGAGTCAGTTATTTTCAGAGTATAGCAGAAAAAAAGAGGTAGTTTGGATTCTGACAAGCAGGGATAATTGAAGCAGAAATCGTTTTAGGTAAAGTGTGAAATCACCAACTGGTGGGGAGATGGGGAGAATAAGATCTTTAAAAGTTGTGTCAGAATCTAAAATGTCTAATTAGAAACCCTGGGAATAGAATAATTTAAAGAAGAAACAGTGTATATGAAGGTTAACTCAATGGAAGAGAAGTAAAGATTTTTACTGTTAAATGTGTGTAGTAACTGGGAGGCTATCACTAATAAAAGGGTGTACAAAAGGAGATATTTTTCAAAACAATGGCAGAGGGTTATTTAGAGAGAAAAATTAACAATGTACTAGTTAATATAGTACTTATACAAACACATTGTAGTTGGAAAACCATTTCAGCCCATTTCTGATGTTCTATTTCATATTATTTACTACTTGTCAATGTTAATTTTTTTTAGAAAAAAGTTTTATGACTCTGTATGTACAAGTCTAAGAGATTTATGGGCATACAATAAATGATTGGCCTGATTCTTACAGCTGCTTTTGTCTTAATAAAGATGTGTGCTTTTCAAAGTGCTACAAAATTGTAACATTTTACCAGGCCCATATTTTAAGAGTTGTCATTTTTTTTTCCTCTAAATTGTAAATACAAACATGAGGAACTGGCCAAACATCTAACAGAAATAGCAATATAGTCTAATAAAATGATAAGTACATTCAGAGTCATACAATATTTGGTTGCTTGGCTTGATGTTATATGAGTTAATATATGTAAAGATATGTTGTAAATTCTAATGAGTTAGCTAATTTTATTATGTCTAATATTGAATTGGAAATGAAAATGCAATGTTTTCAATATCCAATTTAATATTTTATTTACTTTGCTATTACTTTGAAATTATAATTTCAATTATAGCACTCAAAAATCCTGAAGTAATGTTTAAGGCATCATATCTCTCCTGGCATCCTTGTACTTCTAAGAGAAAGGCTTGAAACACCCATCTGTAGATATTGATATGTACTTTAATAGTTATATTTAAATGGCTATTTATTGAATGGCTACTCTGTTCAAGAGTCTTTGCTGGATCATGAATTCACCAAAATTCAGAAGAATTTATTCTCAATTTTTAGAAGCACTTAACAAGTCAGGTCTTTGTTGGGACAATATCCACAAATCAATTAACCGAATGCATCACATAAACAAAATGAAAGATAAAAATCAAAAGGTCATGTCAAAAGATTCAGAAAAAGCATTTGACAAAACCCAGCATCCATTTATGATAAAAACTCTCAGCAAAGTGGGAATACAGGGAACGTACCTCAACATAATAAAGGCCATATACTACAAACCCACACACCAACATCATACTCAAAAGCTAAAAGCATTCCCCTAAGATCAGGAACAAGACAAGGAAACCCACTTTCACCACTTTCTTTCAACACAGTAGTGAAAATTCTAGCCACAACAAGCAGACAAGAAAAAGAAATAAAAGGCATCCAAATGGGAAAAGAAGAAGTAAAATTATTATTTGCAGATGACATGATACTATATAGAGAAAATTCCAAACAGTCTACCAAAAAACTCTTAGAACTGATAAATGGATTTAGTAAAGTAGCAGGATGCAAAATTAATATTCAGAAATTGGTTGCATTTTTATACACCAATAATGAACTCTCAGAAAGAGAAATTAAGAAAACAATCCCATTTTCAATTGCATCAAAAAATTTAAATATTAGGAATAAATTTAACCAAGGAAGTGAAAAACCTGTACTCAGAAAGATATGACATTGAAGAGAGAAATTAAAGAAGATACAAATAAATGGAAACATATACCATGCTCAAGGTTAGGGAGAATTAATATAGTTAAAATGTCCATACCACCCAAAGCAATATACAGATTCAATGCAATCTCTATCAAAATACCAATGGCTTTTTCACAGAACTAGAACAAATAATCCTGACATTTATATGGAAGTATAAAAGACGTCAAATAGTCATGGCAATTCTGAGAAAGAAGAACAAAGCTGGAGGTATCACACCACCTTGGATAATCTCTGCTACTACTTTATGATTTATGTTGGATCTGACGTGCCAGAGGGCTTTTCTCTCTGTTCTCTCACGTACTGGTCCCTTCCACAGCAGCACATTTATGCTTGTATGTCTCATCTTTGGATTCACCTCTCCAGCACACCTCTCTGTGTCTGGAGTTGTGGTGGGACTTTGTCCATATTCCTGTACATCCTCCAGAATCCTGGGGCATTAAATTTGTTTCATTTCTGTGGAGGTCTTTTCTTTGATGAGTGTCCCCTGCTCCTCCCCTGGTGATAACAACAGACTTCTGGTTTATGGTCTGACCGGTCTCTCTGCCTCTCTTACTGCCTCCAGTGGATTTTTCTTCTAACATTTCCAGTGAGCCTTTGCCTTGCAATATGGGTTGCTGTCCCTCACACAGTGCTTAGTGCCCTACTTGCTTGTTATTTGCTGGAAAACCTGTGGTAGGGCAGGGCTCTTCCCTACCCCTCTTCCGGGCAGAAGGATTGTGCTCTTGCCCCTCCCTCAGCAGCAGTGGATCTTTGTCAGGGATCCAGAACAGGAACTGAGGAGCAGGCAGGGTTTTGTTTCAGTATACCGCTAAGGGATGACTCTCTTACTAGATAAGGATGGCTTTTCCTTAACGTGATTTGTGAGTTCATGGTCAAGGCCGGTGGAGATAATTGATAAGTGAGTATGGATTCCATGTCTGTCTGTGACTCCTAGTTACTCTAGTTTGTCACTGCAGCCTACATGCAAGCTTTAAAAAAATGTAAAACCTCAATGGTTTTCTCCTTGACTTTAATGGCAGAGGTTGGCACCTCTCTGAAAAAGGTGAAACATTTCATTTGTCCCACGTCTCCTTGGAGATACTTGTTATGCTTTGGAATTTAGTTCCAATGATTTTCTTGCAATAACTCTTCTTTACCTCCAGTTGACTGCAGTTCCTCTTGATCCTTAAAGTTGGAACATATCAAACTGAGCATTATTCTAATGTTTAATGCTATACATTTTTCACAGTTCATAAAGTTAAGACTAGTTTATCACCTAGTAGTCAAGGAGAGAAGAATACTTTCTAATATCAAAACTGATTGCGTTGGATTACTGAGAGAAAGTACATAAGTCTTTTTAGTGGCACCTCCCAGACAGATTGTTCAAAGGAAATTTGATTGTGATATTTGTATAACTTGCTGATTTTGTAATTTGCTCCTTATATAAATGACAAATGCACTGTATAACTTTAGGATTTATATTATATTAACCTGTGTCTTTTGAAAGTACAATGTAAACAAAGTCCAGAATTTTACTCAATAGGTTGACATCACAATAATTATTTTTTTTCCTAAGTAGAATATTGAGAATGAAAACAAAATTTTGAGTCTTACTTCAGTAATTAATTTATTTTTCTCTGACCTTGAAGAGGTAATTTAATCCCAATTTTCTTTGCACGGAAATATTAGGGTGCTCCATCTCTCTTTAAAAAAATTCTGTCAATTAAGTAGGCAATGGTTTAGATCCTTCCAGGTGTATAAACTACTCCCTGAGTGTAAATTACATTGTACTAACTGCATTAAGCCACCAGTGCCTGAAATTCAGTGAATTACTGCTCTACTGCACTAAATGTTCCCCTAATGACTTGAAAGACTCAATGTACTTTTAAATTTTTCCAGCTTAAATACTAGGAGCTTTGTAATGTTCTTTACAAAACTTAAAGAGAGGCATATTACCTATATGTGGCATGTTTTCTCATACTAGTAGAAAAACAAAACTGAAAGGTAGCTTGAAACTAATCAGATTGTACAATACACGCACTGCTTTGAATTTGTGGGATATACTTTAAAGGAAATAAAAAAAACATGCAAGTTAAGGTTACTGTTTAAATTCATCATGCTAAACAGAATATCTGAAGCATGAAGCAAAGGGTTCCCGAAACACTTGGTAGCATAACACCTGTCAGAATACTTGCTAATTAGTAAAATGGAAGAGCAGTTCATAGCGAAATGTGCAGTAGTTATCCATACTTTCAAATTAAGTACCTTTTAAGGCCTTAAAGCATCACTCTATATTATCATTGAACAGCATTTCCTTGAGACTTTCATTATGTACTGAAATGTGTTATAGTTTCAGGTAAGTATGCCTACATGATTAGTTATCCAATAATATTTTTTTTAATTTGATAATAAGAGTTTGTTGTTATATTAATGTTTTCATGTTAATTAGTTTCCAAATCCGTTGATGTAATGAAGGCTATCACTAATTTGAATGGAATTTAGAACATCAGTAGCTCTTCATCTGAGTGTCAATGACAGCAACATAGCATATTTTAAAATGTTCTCCCATTTTTATGTTTCATGAATATATTTTTGGCTTCCCTTTCTCCTCCTTGGTATAAGAGCACCCAGCGATTGTGTTCTTAACTGGTTTTCCCTCCCCTCTGTTCATGTTTTCCTACTCTTGTGACATTACCTTTGCCTCTGATCAATTGCTTCAAAACAAAAATCTCTTATCTCTTCCCAGCCCCATAAATATCCAAAATAAATTTTACACTTTTATACGTATCTGTCTCGTAATCAAGTACTAAACATAAAAATAAATAAATCTTGACTGCTAAGTCAATTTGCACTCTTAGAGTATCTTTCAAATGTTCTGTCCTTCAGTCATATTTGACTTTTCCACATGTTATCTGTTCTATAACCTAAGCAATATATTTTCTTATGTTATTTGGAATTTCTTATTTCTAAGATGCAACACACATCTCTGGCATCCTTCAAAAAGATCAGCTCTAGAGAATTTACAGAAGGGGTGATGACGACACAGAGAAATAACGGAGGAAACAAACACACACCAAATAACTTGAATATATATGAAGACTTGTTTTTTATGTTATTGTTATGTTTTTGTTATGTTTATGTATGAATGTTATGGAGGATGGACATTTGTGTTGTTTCCATTATAATCATAATAAATACAACTAAATTTTGATTTCCATTTATAAATCTTATAATAGACTTTTAGATATGAATCTATTTACAATTACTGTCTTTCAACTCCAACTCTACCTTTTGTACTCTGTGATGTAAAATGTGGAAGTCAGCAAACTATATTATCCATACATCTTTGATTCTTACTGAATTTTTCCAATAGGAGTCATTACAGGCAAATTGTAAGTTAAAAGAAAAAGATAATGACATCTTTCTTTTTTTTTTTTTTCATGTTCTTCCTGGCATTACTCAGCACTGGAAATTCACCCCAGCACCAACAGTTTGACCTAGATTTTTTTGGCAGTCCTGTAACAGCTCCATTGAGACTTTAGAAATATCCGTTCCAGAAACTTCTGAGCAAGTGTTTCAAGGACTCCTCTGAAGTCCTGAGGTACCAGCATACTTATGGGACTCATTCTTCAAACATCTAAATTATAACTGCAACAAACCCCTTATTTAATCTCCTGACTTTTGGAAACCCAGTCTCTTCTCTTTTGTTTTCCTATCTTTAGGGTGATAATGCTTTCTGCACTTATGCTTTCTGGCCGTCCTTATTGTTTTTTGCTTTCAATTTTTAGCCTTCTTTCCTCTATAAATGTATCTCTATATTAAATCTATCATTTTAAATAGCTATTATGTTTTATTGGCTATTCCCTGACTGATAAAAGATATTGAAGTTATTGGCTATGAATTGTAAATTAATTTCTAAAAAGCTTTTGGCATTTATATTAATGGAATCAATTCATGAAAATGCATTTTTCTCTGTCTTTTCACCCATTTACTAGTTTTAAAATATTTATTAATATTCTGGGTTACAAAAGACTGTTTTAATTCATATTTATTTCATCAAAATGACTGTATAAACATTTAATTCATAGATTTTGGCTACTTTTAGAGGACTTTGAAGTCCTTTGAATATATTATGTTTCTGAAAATATCCAGATATAATTTTATGAACCATATGTTTCACACATATCCGGTACATGATTTTTCTGGATAGATTTTGAAGAGTGGTAGGAAGGGATGTACCCTAATTTTCTGTTTCTTATTCTAGAGATTAAAGTTTCTAGTGAATGTCATAATTTATTAAATTCTTCTACTTACAAAAAGAAATATATTGGAATAGAACACTAGCTGTGAGAATCCTCAGTGTACCTACTAGTACTATTCACAACGTATTTGAAAATATATTTATTAAAACAAATGATATAAAGAATAAGACAATTAGTGCATTTCCACTTGCTGTACCAACTCCTGCCCATGGACATATCAGGAATTCAGTCATATATAATCATTCCCTCTTATTGCAAATGAAATAACTGTGTATCATCTGTGCCTTTCAGCCTTCAGCATTTATTCTTCATATTTCATCATTAATGCTTTAGTAATTGTCTCTAATATATCCTAAATAGAAAAAATTATATCCGTATTCCTGATATCACTGCATGTTTTACAATATATCTAAAGGTTTGTATTTTAAATGAACTTGCATTTAATAATAGTTTGAGAGTTACAGAAAAGTTTAGAAAATAGTACTGAGAGTTCTCATGTACCCTGCAACCAGTTTCCTCTTTCATTCATATCTTATATTAGAATGTTCAGAGGATCATAGATCTACCTTAATTGAAATATATGGCAGATCATTAGTTTGCAAGTAAAAAAGCAGTGTGTGTATATGTCATTATTGCAGGCAACAGAAATTAACTGTCTAATGAAGCAATAGAAAATTAAATTAAATAATTTGGGGAGTTCATAGATTAATAGAAATGTTAGAAGGGGAAAAAAAAAAAAAACAGGGATAAAATAGAGGTAGAAAAATGTACTTATGTTGGAATCAAAAACATGTCCAAAACCTTAAGTAGGAGTGAATTCTAGGAAGATATCAATAACGGTATGCATATTCTTTACACACTAATTGCTGACATTCTGATTCTGCTGTTGTTGAAAACCAGAAGTCCCACATTGCTCAGACCAGTAAACAATGTTTCTTTGGGACACCAATTCGCAAATCAAATGTAAAATGAGAGATCTATATTAGTATCCTGTGGATGCTCTAACAAATTACTACAAGTGTGGTGACTTAAAACAACAGAAATTTATTGTCTCATGGTTCTGAATGTCATAAGTCTGAAATCATTATCATTGGACCAAAATCAAAATGTCAGCAGGACTGTGCTCCCTCCAGAGGCTCTAGAGGGTACGGTGTTTCTTGCCTCTTTCAACTTCTGGTGGACGTTGGCATTCCTTGACTTATGGCTGCATCACTCCAATCTGTCTGCCTCTATGTCCCCATAGCCTCTTCTGTTCCTGTGAAATCTCCTACTGCCTCTTACTTAAAAGGACACTTTTGATGGCATTTAGAGAACAGGCAATCCAAGATAATTTCACCACCTCAGTATTTTAAACTTAATCATATCTCCAACGTTTTTGCCATATTATGTAAAACGTTTCAGAGATTGGGAATTAAAAATTTTAGGTGACCATTTTAAGCTTATCACAGCATCTGACTACTTGAACTTATATTAAAAACCTCATACTACATCACTCATAGAAATATGCTTCTTATTGTGGACAAGTAGAGAATAAACTGCAGCTGCAATTTAATAATTACAATGAGAGCTCTCAGATGATCATCTCCACTCTCCCAGATAGGACGGTGTTATTAAAGGCCATTATACAACATTGAAATTCAGACTTAGAAAAAAACATGGAATAAGATGTTTTTGAAATTAAATTCATTTGAGTTGAGAAAGCCAAAGAAATCTGAATAGGTGTCTGTTGAACATTTGCTCATATAGTAAGCTATGTGTTGAATAGAAATTTATCAGATTATGCAGTTAGATTTCTGATCATTTGGGTTGGACAGAAGACATTAAACTCAGTTGAGACTACAATAGGGTCAACTCTTAGAAGTAGAGCTACACTAACCACAGAATCAGGCCTACACCAGACCCATGCTAAACAAATTATAAACTAAACTTTGACAGGCTCAAAATAAAAAGCCAGTGAATTAACTGCCTGCTAAAACATATCACAGCACTTTAAAGAAAGCCAACATAATCCAGAAACTGAAAACATATAATCTCACAACAAGCTGGCACCAAAAATCTGCAAACAAACAAAAAATTACCAGCCATATGAAAAGCAGAAAAATTCTACTCATATAGGATTGACACAAGTCAATATAAAGAGTCCTAAACATGACACATATATGGAATTAGTAGGCAGAGACATAAATATGTTATAGTTTGGGGATTACTGTAGGTTCTGTAACTAGAATTAGTATAAATCTGTCCAAGGACTTAAAGGAAAAGTGGTACTATGAGTAAGCAGATGAGAAATCTTAGGGAACAAAAATCACAATTTTAAAATATGAAATGTTTGCAACCTCCTGTAATCTCATTTTTTGACTTTGCTCTTATTTTTGATAGTGAGGAATTAAATCATGATATGCCAAGTGTGTTTTCATTTGTCTTTATCCCACTTGACTTTGAGGTTCTGAATATATGGCTTTATATTTTTCTTTCAATTTAGAAATTCAAATTAAATAATTTAGAAA
This sequence comes from Rhinolophus sinicus, assembly GCF_036562045.2. Taxonomy (NCBI): domain Eukaryota; kingdom Metazoa; phylum Chordata; class Mammalia; order Chiroptera; family Rhinolophidae; genus Rhinolophus; species Rhinolophus sinicus. The sequence continues at coordinate 75,081,815 of NC_133757.1, read as the reverse complement.
TAATTCTTTACTGTTCAGTCTGCTGGAAGCATATCTGCTGATTATTTTGATTCAGATATTCTATTATTAGTTAAAATACAAAATTATACCAAGTATGCTTTCTGGTCAGAGCAGAAATAAATTAGCAAGGACTGTGGGACTGTATGGCCCTTCCTGGAAGCAATCGATGGGTTCAAAAAAGACAATAAAGGCAGACAGTGATGATTAATCACCAATATAAGTCTAAATGAGAAAGCCAGAGATTTTCCTTAGTAACATATAAATTGATTCTCATCTGCGGCAGAGGGAAGGCAAATCTGCATAGTCCAGGATCAGGGAACAAAATTAATCAGGGGTAAATGAGCTTTGAGTAAGATTTAATTCCAGCCTTAGCAAGTCTACCACACCAAAGCTAGGGCTGTGACTGAGGAAGAGCAGAAGCATGACATACGGAGTGAGGATTGTATCTTAGTAGCTGGACTCAAAAGCTTGGTAACTTCAGATTTCCTTGAAATATTCCTTTGCCTGCAAAACCCCCATCTTTTTGTTGAAAGCTAGTGCCTCTCTTTTTCTTGGAAACAATATCAATAATCTCTGCTTTGCTGGTAACACCAACTCCCCTGCTCTCCTGTCCATCTCTTTTGCTTCATTCTAATTTTGATCTTTCCACTTTCATTACTAAAGGTAGCATATTCCACACTCTTGAGTACCCCTCTGACCATTTACCAAGTGACACAGAAAGGCGCAGCTTTTAAAATGAGCCACGAATATAAAGTGTTCTATGGCAGGTCCTGTTTGCATGGCCTTGCTACTTGGGCCATGTTTCTCACAGTTCCAAAGACTAAGTGGTATCAGAATGGTACAAGCCCCCAAAGAGAAGCAAAATGTAGGCTCACTGTAGAAGTGGAAAAAGGTCTCAATTTTTACCATACTTACCTACTGTTTGACAGACAGCTCTTCTGGTACTATTAGGCCTTAGTAGAAATAAAACATTTGACTTTAAGGTATTAAATAGTCATCGAGTTCAAATGATCCATCAAGTGTTGATTTCAGTCTGACTCACCAGGTAATGATGTCAGGCACATCCATCAGCAATCCATCATTGAACCGGAAGGGCCGGTAACTTGGAAGGGCCGGTAACTTGCAGGTTAACACACAGGTAGGCACAGTGACACCTATGTTGCTACAACTGGCAGCTCCATTGCCAATTCTCCCTCACAGGGTATCTCTTTTGACAAGCTAGGGAATGAACACAAAGGCAGAGAGTATTCCACGATGGATTCTTAATATCTGTGTACAAACCAAAATGATACACTTGGTAATAACAGGGGTATCCTTAAAAGGTAGTGAGTAGGAGAAATCCTGGCACTGAGCAGAGGTTTGGGCAGCACATCTAATTAGCCACCTTGTTTGGAAATAAAAGTACCCAAGTGGGAATGCATTCAGATTCAAAAGCTGGTTGGTCAGGGGTCAAAACAGTAAATATCGGGAGATCAGTGTACACATATAATACATTTCATTGTATGAAATGCAGTATATGAATTTTACCACACACACACACACACACACACACACACACACACACACGAAAGATCTACGCTCAAACTAGAGGACAGATACCAAGTGAAAAGTAAATTGAAGCCACTTCAGTGTTCAATGTTGGGAACAGGAAATTGTAACATCCATTTGAACTCAAAAGAGTAATAGGAATTAAACTTTCAAACTCAAAATGGAGAAGCCAATCTTGTGACTGGAGCCAGAAGTTTGGGGCTTCCCTATCAAAGAAAAGAGATGGAGAAAAATAGCTAATGGTTCTGCCTGAAGTTACATTTTACAGAAATTGACTATCCAATTAGTTGAAGGTGAATATTATTACTGAATAATAAGGAACTCAATCAAGTCAATTGCTGACTATATGACTATATGTATGACTTGATCATCTCAAATATGTTGATGAAACTAAAGCTCCAAATTTCCTCTAATTCCTGGTCTAGAGTCAGTGCCTGATAAGTGAGGGAACACACACACACACACACTCACACACACACACACACACACAGCAGGGATGTGTGTGAAAGTAAATATAATGAACCAAAAAAACCAAATAAAATAAAATAAAATAAAATGTTTTCAGATATTCCCACAGCCAAATATTTTAAAAAATCCTACACTCAAAGACTGATTGAAAGATATACTACAAACATACACGCACATACTCATATACACCTTGTAAGGAAAGGCATGGTATACAATCAGCAATGCTAATACATAAATTGAAAAAATATTGAAAATTTCACAATTTAAAAATATTAAAAACAATGTTATCACACTAAATCAGGATATAGAGCATGTGTTCATTTGATGAGTAATTATGATGCTTTAAAAAATATAATGTGACTAGCGTCCCAGAAACCTAACCTGCCAGTTAGTCACTAAGATCCTCCGCATATGACTTTTAGCACCACAAATTAGTTTTGTATGTGTTTAACTTTCTATGACAAACATCATAGAGTGCTAGTGTTTTCTGTTGGATTCCATTGCTCAGTACTTGTACTATTCATCCATGTTGTCACACATAGTAAAAATCAGGCTTAACCATCTCATTACTGTATAGAAAGAATCACATTGTATAGACACCTGTTTTTGTTCTTCTGAGAAAATATCATTTTCCCTTCATTTCCAAAGGATATTATTACAGGGTACAGGATTCTGGGTTAATACACCCCCCACCCCAATTCAGGACTTTTAAAATATTATCCAATGTTTTCTTGTTTCACATGGTTTCTGATAATGTTGTCTTTGTACCACTATACATCAAGAATTTTTTCTTTCTGATAAACGTCCTCTTTACATTTGGCTTTAGTTTCAGCACTTTAACATGATATGATGGTTTCCTTAGTTTATTCTAATATTTATATTACACTCTTTGCATTTCTCTTGAGTTTCTTGGATCTGTGATGTATCTGTCGTCACTTCTGGAAAATTCTCATTTGTTATTTATTCAAATATTTTTACTCTTTTGTCTGTATTTTGAAAATAGAATCTTCTTATGGATTCCAATTATGTGTGTTGTGCCATTTGCAATATTCTCAGAGATCTTAGATACTATGTTCTCTGTTTTTTTCTTTTTTTCTTCTATTTTTAGTCATTAAAAAAATAATTTGTATGTGCTTTAATCAAGTAATGTCTACTGATGTATCTTTACATACACTGATTCATACTGTTGGAGTTAGCCCTCCCTTGAATAAAAAGTCAGTCTCTCTATGCATGGGATACAGGTTCTTTTTTAGTTTGTTGTTTGTTTGTTTTATGTCTCCAGATAACTACAATAAGCCACAGACTTCAGAACCACAGTTCTAATAGTTTAAATGTCAAAAGAACTGAAGGACAACAATGACACCTGTGACATGTTTTTATTTCTAAAATATTCTAAATCAAATAAGTTTAGAGATAGTATTCCATTAGTGACACAGCAGAACCGCAGTTAAGGGAGCAATTTGTAGATTTGGCTTGGATAATAATTCAAATAAATGAGCAGGTATAGAAACGCGGCTCAATCGTGGAAATTTGATAACTGACATTCATTTTACAGGGTTTGTTACAGATTTTTATAGATTTAACAAAATCTGTATGTTTAGAAGAACCATTGTATTTTAGAGATACATATTAAATCATTTATAGATAAAAATATGATCTGCTGGGATATGCTTCAAAATAATCTTGAAGAAGGAATGTGAGGGAATGAATTTGGAGTATGACTGTCTACGAGTTAACGATATCAGAAACTTAGAGACGGGTACGTGAGTTTCATTATGCTATTATCTTTCTACTGTTTATTTTTTTTTATAATAAAGAGTTAAAATTGAGTTGATTGTGGCAATGTTTTTAATTTACTAAATGCAGATCAGTTTTAATTAATCATAGACGGAAGTTCTAATATTTATTGTATAAAATAAAATTGTCAAGATTATTAAAATGAATCAACTTTAAGTTTTTTGGAAATTGTTTAGAATTTATTTTCCCAAAAGTTTATACTATTTTTTATTTAAATATTACTTCAGTATTCATATAGGTTTTAAAGATCTCTTACCTCAGATTACAGGGAATATATTACCAGGATATTCTGCTTTATGTAGTATATTATGGTGTCCTAGAAAGTTTAACTCAAAGTGTTTGAGGAAGTGTGGAGTCTACTTGACATCAAGAACTGGTGTTCTCCTAGAGTGAGCAAGTTATGTCACTTTCAAGAGTTGTGAAATAAAAATAAAAATAAATGAGTTACATCGATATGATTCAAAATATGTTTTTCTGCCCAAAACAATAAGATTTCTGTAAGTTATGAGCAGGTTAAGAAAACTATAATTAATGAATAAAAAGAAATTAATATAATCACCTTATTCTTAATTCCAGCCTCTATAGAATATTTTCATTATGTTTGTCTTAATTATCCGTTGTATATAAGATTTTCCTCTCCATTAAGTAAGTATTGTCATTGAGAATTGCATAGTGGGTATTAGTCAGTCTGATTCCTTTAAAAGTATATAATCTCAATAGATATTTTCACAATAAATTGCTTTCATTGGGTAAGATTGTCAATGTGCAAATTGCTGAGTAAGAATTCCCTGATTCATTGGGTTTCAATACAGAAAACATAGATGCAAATAGAATTATAAACATCTATATTTATTGTACATTCAAGATTTGACCTCAAAGACAAAGTACGTATGTCATATGAACATTAATGTACTCTTCTCACTGTAGTTTGAAAATCTCTGAGAAGAATTAAATTCTATATAAATAATTATGTAAAGGAAATGTAATAAAAGTGTCAAACTGATACATGGATAGCATTTTCCTTTTAATCTAGTTTTCAACTCTTTAACTTAACAATTCCTCTAAAGGAAGAGTTGAATATCACTGAAATGTGTATGGTTCTCTTCTCAGAAAGCCTGTTCAATTTTTTTTCACACTTCAAAAGGAAGGAAAATGGTTGACAATCGAATTATGGTTTAACATTTGTTTTCACTTTATTTAAAGGATTTGTTTTATCCCTCTCAGTTAAGTCTTTATATAAAAATGGTGTATATTGTCTGGCTGCAACTTAGATTCCTACTTTGACTTGTCAGTAACACTGCAGAGGATAAATACACAGAAGAGGATACATTTTTGTGCTTAGAGATGTGTGAAATCGTAAAAATGTCACTGTTAATATGTATGATATCATATGTACTTGTACACTGAACTAAATTTTCATTATGACACATTTTTTAAAGTAATTTTAATGTACTGAATGTTCTAAAATAGTTGATTTGCACTGTTATTGCATTATGTTAGGTCTGAGATTACGTTCTTAATTTTGAAATGAATATTCAAAAATGAAATAAATTGATATTTAAACAAACAGCACCAACACAAAAAGCCCTCAAACTTTAAGAGTTACTAAATGAGATTGTTTTCTATACTTTCATGAGGTTATTATTAGGCCTAAAAATATCTAAAATAATATTTCTAAAGAGGAGTTGACTGGTACTTACCCTAGCTTTGGTGGAAGTCCTTGGTCTTTAACTGTAATTGTTCTTCATTTTATTTTATTGACATCTATGTCTGGTTCCTAAAAGTTTCTATGGCTATGTTTGTTCATTAATGCTTTTAATGTTCCTTGTTATATTGCCGCTTCAATTTTTACTACCTGTCTCACATCAGTTTCTCACAGCTTGCAGTTTACCTTGAGTCATAAAAATTTGAGATTGTGACCTAAACTCTAATGATGTAGAACGCTGCATGATACTATAGGGTTCAGGGGGATTAATGGGGGTTTGCACATTTTTAATCAAGTGCTATAATGAACATTTACTGAGTGTTGTAGAATGGCTACAAGATAAATAGGCAAATTAGGAGAGAAAAAGATGATGCAATGAATCACATAAATAAAATGACCTGGGGAAGGAAAGTGGTACAGATCTCCACTTAAATATGGGAATCCCACTGAGTATTCACAATGTGTTCTTAGCTAATGGCCATAAGTAAGCATCTATTTTATGTAGATTAACTTTTATATCTTTAAGGCAGAGGATAATAGTAAAGAACTAAAACAATTCATGAAAAAGCATAAGGAAAAGGTATTTCTCTTCCAAGGTCAGGTATACCATTTTTTATTAAAATTGAATAAAGATAATAAATTGGAGGTATGAAATTACATTTGCCCCAGTTCATCTTCTCACTCCTATCCACTTGCTTCAGACAACTGAGGCAGTTGAAGCAGAGCTGCTTTGAGCCAGATGGGCTGAAACCCATCAACTGTTAATCATTACCAGAAGCCCTATGTACAGAATTCTGGGCAACTTCTGGATTCGACAGGCAAGAGCAATGTGGTGAAAGAGAAATATCCACAATGAGCTGTGAAGGGGTGACTTTGGTGGCTTGATTACTATGCATTTTCCACCCCAAATCCTTGATTATTTTCAAAATTACACAGATCAATGGCAGTGTGTACGTTAAGCTTCATTTCGTATTTTTCAATTACTTAAATTATAATTAATTTCACATAAAAACACACATATGTGATTTTGTATAAATGCATACATGCAAATGTATTGCTACTTTTAAACAATTTTTATTTTTAATGACTGCTTTCTTATTCCCTCACTCACACTTTCTTTCTACTCTTGGCCCTTCTCCATTTCTCATTAGCACCTACTCTCTCGACATCCCACCAATTCTAACAACATAATGTACATCTTTGGATTTTTACTTTTACATTCAGATAACCCTGTAGAGACATATGCACTTGTAAATAGGTATATGGGAATAAATATATGTAAAAGAAATCTTTATTATAGTTTGTTTTAAAAAATAACATATTATGCATATTTTTTGGTCTCTAGGATATTTTTATCCTCACACAATACCATAAAATGAAAGTCCTACCTCCCATGTATTAATGCTCTTATTTATACTTTTTAATGTCTACTAAATCCTGAATGCTTTGCATGTATCACACTTTTCTGTCATTTTTCTATTGAAGTCATGTTGACGTTTGCTTATTATGAGATTTTCCCCCATTAGAAGCATGTTTTAATATTTGTCAAATAATACTCTATTTATATATTATGACGATGTATGGCATCTTTGGTAACTATTAATATATAAATACCTTTTCTTTAAGAGTTTCTGAGTTGAAAATCTTAACTACATATGTATCCTCTACTTCTAGAATATATATATGCATTTCTATTCATATTATTAAAGGTATGCATATTGATTTTTTTAAGACTAATACTATCTGTGATATATAGATGATGCATTACAGAATTGTACCTTTAAAACCTATGTAATTTTACTAACCATTGTCACCCCAATAATCTTTAATTTACAAAAGGACTAATACTACCTGAATTTTAGTTTTAAAATACTGTGAGATGAGTGTACACCTTTTTTAAAAATAACTTGACACCAAGATATGCCAGAAGTTACATAAATAAAAATATTGTTTTAATATTTAAACTATTTTTAATTTAAATTTGAAATATTTCACATTGAAATGTCATTTTAAATATTCTCCTATATACTGGAATCTACCGAATTATTAATTTATTGTCTATTCCTAGTCTAGAGTTATATTGATTTAATTATAAAAAGTCCAGAGTCTGTTTCTCTGTTGAGACAATCCCCCATCATTGTTATATTTTAGTATCTTTTTTTTTTTTTAGGTTCTAGTACATGATTTAATAAAATGTTCATGAAGGTTGGAGAATCTCTTATATACTAAATCATTCCTTACTGTTATGTAAATCATAAATTGGAACAAGATATATAAAACTCATTATCTTTTTTTTTTTTATTCCCTTTTCCCTCTTCTACCACCCTTCCCTCCCCCCTTACCATCCGGTAACCACTAAACTGTTGTCTGCGTCAATTAGTGTTTGTTTCTTTGTCTTGTTTCTCTGTTGTATTCAGTTTAGTACCCCAAATATGAATGAAGTCATATGGTTCTCGACTTCTTCTGTCTGACTTGTTTTGCTAAATATAATAATATCAATATCAAGATCCATCCATGTTGTTGCAAATGGCACTATTTCATCTTTTCTTATAGCAGAGTAGCATTCTGTTGTGTGTGTGTGTGTGTGTGTGTGTGTGTGTGTGTGTGTGTATTATATCACATCTTCTTTATCCAATCATCTATTGAAGGACACTTTGGTTGTATACAGATTTAATGCAATCCCTATCAAAATCTGAATAGCATTTTTAAAGAAATAGAACAAAAAATCATCAGGTTTGTATTGAATCACAAAAGACCCCAAATAACCGAAGCAATCCTAAGAAAAACTTTTGAACAAGGCTGGAGGTATCACACTTCCTGACTTCAATTTATACGACAAAATGACAATAATCAAAACAGCGTGGTAATAGCAGAAAAACAGACACAGACCAATGGAATAGAATCGAAAACCCAGAAATAAAATCACATACATATACATGAGCATATAATTTTCAACAGAGAAGCCCAAAACATACAATGGAGAAAAGAAAGCATCTTCAATAAATGCCACTGGGAAAACTAGAAAACCATTTGCAAAAGAAACTACGAAGGTCAGACAATTAAGTTTGCGAACTCATCCCAGAAAAAGTGCTACATAATCCATTGTTGAATATCACCACAGTCACCTTCGAAGTACTCCCCTTGGGAAGCTATGAACTGATGCCAGTGCCTAGTCCACCCTTCAAAGCAATTTTGGAACTCTTTTACTGGAATGGCCATCAGAGCTCTCGTAATTCCCTTGATTTCCTGAATGTCATCAAAATGCCTTCCTTTTAACATTTCCTTCATCTTTGGGTAAAGAAAGAAGTCCTTGGGTGTCAAATAAGGTGAGTAAGGAGGGAGTTCCTATACAGTTATTTGTTCACTGCCTAAAAACTCCCTCACAGACAGTGCTGTGTGAGCTGGTACATTGTCGTGATGCAACAGCCATGAATTGTTGGCAAAAAGTTCATGTCATCTAACTTTTTTCATGCAGCCTTTCAGCACTTCCAAATAGTAAAGTTGGTTAACTGTTTGTCCAGTTAGTACAAATTCATAATGAATAATCCCTCTGACATCAAAAAAAGGTTAGCAACATTGCTGCAACAAGTTTGGCAACATAATTGTCAGAACTGGTAGACTGCTATCTATCACCATTTACCAAAATTAACTTAAAATGGAGCAAAGACCTAAACATAAAACCTGAAACAATAAATTGCATAGAAAAAAGCACAGGCACTAAACTTATGGACCTTGGATTCAGAGAGGAATTTATGAATCTGACCTCTAGGCAAGTTAAGTAAAAGCTAAAATAAATGAATGGGACTATGTCAAACTGAAAATCTTCTGCACAGCCAAAGCAAACCATCAACATAATAAAGAGGCAACCAACCAAATGGGAGAAGATATTTGCAAACAATACCTCAGACAAGTGGCTGATATCCAAAATACATGAAGAACTGGTACAACTCAACAACAACAAAAACAAACAATCCAATTAAAAAATGGGCAGAGGACCTGAACAGATACTTCTCCCAAGAAGATATACACATGGCCAACAGATATGTGAAAAAATGCTCAACTTCACTAGCTATTAGGGAAATGCAAATCAAAACCACAATAAAATATCACCTCACACCTGTTAGAATGGCTATACACAACTAGACAAATAATAAGTGTTGGAGAGGCTGTGGAGAAAAAGGAACCCTCATACAGTACTGGTGAGAATGTAAATTGGTACAGTCACCATGGGAAATGGTATAGAGGTTCCTCAAAAAACTAAAAATAGATTTACCATATGACCCATTAATCCCTCTCCTGGGTATCTGCCAAAAAAAAAATCTGAAAACTTTGATCTGTAAAAATATATGTACCCTGATGTTCATTGCAGCATTACTTATGGTGGCCAAGACATAGTATATTTTTTCTTGACTACTCTAAATAAATTATTTCTTTCAGATGAAATGCACATTACAATATTCAGAAAAATAAAAATAACAGTATTAATTTTAGGGGTTCTCATTATAGTTTAATGTAATGGATAGGAGTTTTCTGAGAACTTATGTTTTTATAATATGTCTGTCCTTCCCAGGACAAAACATTTAAGTTAGTGATCATATAGACACACAGAGAACATTACAAAATTTGAAACCATATTCAATACATACTTAGTCCATAATCAGACAAAATTTTCACATAAAATAAGTACATAAAAATAAATCACATCTATTAATAAAGTGCAAATAATCTAAAGTTTTACTTAGCAGAACCCAATAGAGCTATTTGAACCCAGTATAAATTTAACATCAAAACAAAAAACCTTTTCACATTCAAATTTTGACTAATTTGATATTAAATTTATACTGGATTCAAAGATTGTAAAACTCCCTCTGTATCTATTTCATTTTCTTAAATATTCTGTATGATTACTTTTCACCTTAATTTATTAATTATTGTTTTATAGATCACTGTAGTCTTGATAGAGCTATATTGTATACAAAAATATATTTTATCAAAATATCTTTAATATCTAATTATTAATTTGCGTGTTTATTTCCCATCTTATTATGTGCATCGAAGTTTATTATCATTATATTTTTATCATACTCTTTGTCATATATGTAGTTGTCCCCTTTTATCCATGGTTTCACTCTTCATGATTTCACTTACTTGTGGTCAACTATACTCTGAAATATTAAATGACGAATTACAGAAATAAACAATTCATAAGTTTTAAACAGCCCACTGTTCTGAGTAGCATGATAAAATCTCACACTATCCTACTCCATCCTGCCTAGGACATGAATCATCCATTTGCCCAGTATATCCATGCTGTGTACCCTACCCTGCTGTTAGACACTTAGTAACTTTCTCCCTTGTCACATCTACTGTCTCAGTACCACATTTCCTGTGTTCAAGTAACCCTTATTTTCTTTATGGCCCCAAAGTGAAAGAGTGGTAATGTTAGAAATTTGGATATACCAAATAGAAGCTGTAAAGCATATGTATGATAAGAAACAACACAGTATATAAGAGGGTCTTGGAATGTATTCCCTGTGAATATATATGTGTGTGTGTGTGTGTGTGTGTGTGTGTGTGTGTGTGTGTGTGTGTGTGTTTTATTGTGTTTGATTTGAACCTCTATTTGCCTGACATTATTACTAATATTTCCATTCTTACTCTTTGTTTCCATTTCCTAGTATTTTTTATCCCACCTCACCAAAAAAAAATGGTATTTTAATCTACTTCTTACAAAAAATGTATTACTGTGCTAAATCTTCCAAATAGGTAAGGTTAAACTGAGATAACAACCTAACCCCTGGTCTCTGAGTAGCTCAGAACAATAAAGGTTAATGTTTCACTCGTATTTTATTCCTAGTTCTGATTGGGCCTGGGATACATACAATCTTGATTTCACTCAAGGATGTGGGTATGGTTAGGATAGTTATGTTTGATAGTGATCCTAATTTAAAATCATCTGTGATTCTCTCTTCTGTTAGTTAGTACATGTTGCATTTTTACTGTATAATCTATATAGTATAATCTTTATAGTAAGAAAACACTGTTGATAAAAAACCCACTAGATACTTAAGCATTATGGATAAAGCTTTTGTGAGTAAAACTATTTTTTTCAAAATTTACCACGAAGCCCTACAAAATGTAAATCCCTATAAAATTAACTATTTCATTTATATATCGGACTTATCTGTATAGAAATAAGCTCAAGTTAAGACAAATATCAGAGCCAATGCACATCTGCGTGCATAAGAAAACTAGATGATTATTTCACTTGGGATTATAGTTAATAAAAGCATTTGTGAGAACTGTAAATATAAACATTTTCATCAATAACATATAATGAAAACACAGTAGCTTCTGAATTAGAGCTGTATTTCCTACTCATAAGGAAGATGAAACAGTATTTAACTAGAGGTCCAAGAGAATCATAACCCTACAGTGAAGCCTTCAGCTTCTTCTATTTTGGGTGACACTTTTTTGGGATCTCTTTGTCTGGCCCTTTTAATAATTACTTGAAGTCACCGATATTTCCTTATAATTCCAAGCAGAATTGTCTTGTTCAAAATTTTCTCATACTGACTTCTACAGGAGAGTTTTCTTCTCGCTAGCATGCACTCTGAAATTCTGGCATCCATGTCCTCGTTAGTGACTCCAGCCTCATGATGCTACAGCCGACTGGCTCTTTTTAGCCTAACTGTGCTGTGTCTATGCTCTGTAGATTGAACAGTGAAAAAAGCATTAAAAACCTCAATAGGAGGAAAGTCACTTCCTACTTGTAGTCATATTTGAAAAGAGAGTCTCCTCTTGAGGTATAATTAAACATCTTCCAAGCTAACAACTCCTGAGACACTGCTCTTCAAAGTATTCATGTATCACATGTAACTAACATTTATTGAAAACAATATTCATGTAAGATATATTCATATGAACAGTTCTTCCATTTAAATAAGTTAAAGTGAATTTATGGTGTATTTTTTATTAATTAATTTCAATTGATATGTTAGTACTTCTCTTCTAAGAGTGCAGAAATAAATTAATACTCAATATTCAATGTTATTTTTATGAATAATTCTAAGAATAACCCAAACTTATTTTTTCACGACCAACTAAAAAAGAAACAAATTTGTTTTACTGTAAATGTTATTACATTTTTCTTGGGTAGTAATAGTTTGAAGCAGTAAAGTTAAAAGCATGTCTTTACAGATCCTGTCACACAGTATCATATAAAGCAGGATTTATCGATTATAGAGTAGCATTTCACAGAAGGTTTTTGAAAGCATTTCCTAATTTCCCATTAATATGTAAATACTTTTCAAATAAAATTACACTGTAATAGCTTTCAGAATTACATCATTTCTCAAAAATAATATAATAACAAGCCAGAAATCAAATTATATATTTTAAAAAGTAATGGTAGCAAGTGTATTCAATTTCTATAACAATGGCAAATGAAAAGATATAGTTATCTAATTTTGTGAAACTCTTATGAAAACACCATATTCTCCAAATGTTGTAATGTTTGAACAGGTATTTATGTTTGGGAACTCAGAGACCCCATTTCCATTCTGCTATTTAATGTTATATATTATGTAAAAACTAGACCCTCATAATCTTCTTTCCACAGACTCCTGCCATTTGTTTCTGGTTACTTCTGCCAAAGGGAGGTAATATTGGAGTACTGGAATTTGGGGGTGGAGGGAGATACTACTTTCTGCTTCAATTTATTTTTGGCAGCATTTGTCCAGAAGTAGCTGATAACAAATCAATATGTAGAAGGTTCTGGTCAGTTCTAGTCTCCCCAGCTCAGAATACCTTCCAGTTGTGTGGGGGACCAGTTGTGTGTCCCCTGCTGGTCAGGCCTCATTTACGTGATGTTTCTTCTGTGGTTGCAGCACAGTCCTAGGAAGCCCATTCTTAGTTCCAGCCTTGGTCAGGTGGTCCTACCTTAGTATTTATAGCATCCCACATAGTACTAGATGGGCAGCAACAAATGAGATGCTCCCCAGAATAAAGTGGGGTGGATGTTTCCTGTTATTATTAATATATGGGTAACTTCATTTTCCTTATCGCTACTTCAGTCAACTCTTTTTCTACTGGTTCTCTGTACTTTATTGGAAAAAAAAAAATCCTCTTTTTCAAAAATCTAGAATAATTTGTTTTGTAGACTGATGCTTAATACCTAACTGATTCAATATGCAGTATAATAAAATGACTCGGAGATTATAAAAGTTTTTGTTTATTTGTTTTATTCTGAAAATTTCTGGAAAACAAACAAACAAACAAACAAGAAACCCAAATCTTAGAATGGTAGATTTTACCAGTTGCCATGCCAATGATTGTAATATGTCTACTGGTAATTTATTCATTTCACATAGTAACGATTAAAGCACTTGTCTTGAATATTCCAAATATATTCAAGAAGACAATAATCTAATAGGAGATTCAGAAATTGAATCCAACTTCTTTCTTTAATCAAAAGTTATCATGTGAATAATTACAAACTGAAACGCAAATTCAAGTTTAATGTTAAAATACAACAAATTTTATGTATGTAAAAAATCAGTTATATCAATGTTGAGCTTTAAATATTTTAAGATTTATTTCAATAACAAAAATAATATATGTTCATTGTTAATTTAATGTAATGTAAATAAAATTGAAAATGTGAAAAGAGCCAAAATGGAGCCATCTCTTCTAATAGGCCCATATTTCAGCAAGAACCACTAAGAATTGTAAGGTATTTTGGTTAGACATTAAAGTCTAAAATGTCAGAATTAAGCAGCAAAGAAAACATGAGGATTTCAAAATGAAAACCTGAAACTACTCGTTGAAGATGTGGATGGAGAGCAAACAGGCCTATTTATTGAATCTAGTGAACAAGAGAGAAAAGGGAGAATTAGGTGTACACATGCGTCACCTCCCTTTCTCCTCCAGGCCTATACTTGGAAGAGAATGTGATGTTGGTTAGGTTTACTTCTGCAAGATGTGACTGACATTAGCCCATTTAGATTATCGCTGTTTACCTCTCTTAAACCTTGTATAAAGGCAGTGGTAGGTCAGAAAGTTGGGGTTTCACTGAGTCACAGTTTAAGAAGTGTGTTTTTGTTTGTATTGGAGGTTTTTCTGATGCTTAGTTTTTCATATCATCTGACAGAGAAAAAGCACGGTAACATAAATATTTATAGATCAACTGTCAACCATTTCACACTGCTGTAAAGTATTGTATTCTACAAAAACAGACACAAGTTATGTATTATTTCTTAAATATTCTTTAAGAATATTATATATTATGTATAGTATGTAACAACCATATTTGCAACATTACTCTGTTCAAGAGTATCACGTATAAATCAGACATAGTTATTTTTAAAATATATTTTTTAAAGTTACATGGGTGGAATGGTCCCACTGTTTTTTGAAATTAGAGGAAAACTGTATGAAACATTTAATTTTCTCTCTCAATTTGACCCTAATTGCATCACCAATACTGAGGAAAAGAAACAAACAAACTAATGAAACATTACAACATTGTCTATGATTCTAAATTCAGTGTTAACTTCAATTTTAATATTTTACTGTGTTCCATCTGTGTATCTCTTACTTATCTATCCATCTATCATCTGTCTGTCTATTGAGAGGAGACACTTCAAAATGAAGACACTCAAATTTCCAGAAGTTATTTTTGAGTAATAAAATGTTTCTATTATAACGAAGGCTGTTTAACGAAATAAAAAATTACTTTTTTTAATTCTAAAGGTTGAGAACATAATGTTACTGCATTATCAGCAATATATTTTTGTACATATTTAAATTTTAAAGGTTGAAATTGAACATGTGTCTGACTCTTAATAATCCATCACCAAGACTCTACTTAAATAAGAATATTTTAAAATAAAATCCAACCTGATAAAATTGATATTTAACTTTCAAAGTTAATTTGTAAGCGGGCATTTTCCCGCCAAATCGCGTCGTAACGCGGGGCTTTTTTGACATTTTCTCGCCAAAATTAGACTTTCCGTAAAATATTCATATCTTTCGATCTATTTGATATTTTTCTATGAAACTTTCAGTGTTTTAGTTTAAAAAGAGGTCTCTATTTATGTACTTTGCAAAATATGTGTTATTCTATTTTTTATGTACACAAAATTACTACAATCTAGGTAAACATAGAAAAAAACACTCTTTCACAATCAAAATAATTTTATGTATACAAAATTACAATATTTTTTCGAAATTTTCAACAGATCTTATAAAAAACACTATAACCTAATAGTGCTTCACTGTGTGGTAGCGTTCGAAACACTTTCCTTTGTGCAGGGGTACATTACAAAACTTGCACATGTACAGCGTTTCACTGCCGTACGCTTTCGCTTTGGCAGGAATAATTAGATAAATTGTCAACAAACAATTCATCGTCACTCTCGTATGTATCTTGATTCATGTCCAGGGATAATAAAATTATCACTTTCGAAAATAATATTTATCAGAAAAGAAACTAGAGGCAGTTCAAAAAAAAACTATGATTTTGCACCAATCACAACAGTAGTTAGGTATTTTGTACGAAATTTCAGTAATTTAAAACAAAAAATATTTTCTAAAAGCAGAATGAACTCAGAAACACGAAAGTAAGACGTCCGAACGAAAGCAGTATAATGGAGTCACTGGAGACACGAACAAAAATGCAAAAACTAAATCCTTTGTTGGAATCATTGTGTCTTTTTTTTGTAAATATTACCGCTATTTATTTTTATCGCTATTGTTTTTGTTCGGTCCCAAATTTATTGTATCGGCAGGTAGACGCATAGGGTACCGCTGACAATAGATAATGTGTAGTCCATCACCCGTTTGGCGCCCTTGTTTACAAGTTTCCCACGCCCCACCGCTTAGCGGAACAAAACGAGTTAACTCGTCTCCCGCGCTTTGGTATAAAAAGCGATATGACGAGTTTACTTGTTTCTCGCAAAAAAATGTGTTAAATATCAAGGAGAGGTTTGCAGGTGGTGGCCTTGAGGATTGGAGTGATGCAGCCACAAGCTAAGAAATGCTGACAGCCACCAGAAACTGGAAGAAGTGAGCAACCTATGCTTCGTTAGTCTTTCTTTCTGGGGAGTAGGGCCCTGCTGTCACCTTGATTTGCCCAAATTGATTTCAGACGTGTGGTCTTCAGAGCTGTGAGAAAATAAACTTTTATTGTTTTAAGCTACTAAATGTGTAGCAACATTCTAGAGGAGCCCCAGGAAACTAAAACTCGTTAACCAACACACACACACACACACACACACACACACACACACACACACACACACTATATTAGTTTAACCATATTAGTATTTTATCTAATACTAGCTGTACTTTGTTACTAATTGATTGGGCTATTGTTTCACCCTTGACTTTCATTTTATCTGTATTCCTATGTTTTTGTGTGTCTTTTTGAAAAGTTTATAGTTTAGTTTTATTCTAGTTTGGCATCCTTTGTTTTTTAGCTCTCTGTGTATTCTGCTAACATTGAACATGAATATGGATATTATTTGGAATGCATCTACTGTCATATTTTCTGTTAGTCATATTTTTTAATTTGTTTTGTTTCTTTTGATTTATCTTCATAAGAATTAAGGTTTTTCTTTTCTGTTTCTGTTTTTTTATTTACTATTTAGAATTCCAAACACTTCAGTGATTCTTATGAGAATTTTAAAATACATAACTTACGAAAGCCTAAGATTAAAGATATCTACTCACTTTCTGGACAATAAGGATCTTAAAGCATTGTATTTATAATATTCTCTTTTTTATTCAGATGATTTTTTTGGTTAGTGTTACTTTTATTGCTACTAGTCATTCAAATTTTTAAAATATATATTTTTAAGGAATCAATATGTTTTACACTTTTCTCGTTCCTTTTTTTTTTTGCATGCCAAACCTTCTTACTTATATTATTTTTTATAGGATTTCAGGTCTTCTTCCAGAAATATGTCTTTTAGCACTTTCTTTAATAATAGCTTATTTGTATTACATTCTTTCACACTTATTTGGATGGAGAACAAAAAAAAAGGCCCTTATTTGAATGGTAAAAATAAATGCATAACTGTAAGTTGCAATTTATTTTCTTTTAAACAAATAGTTGATATTATTCTACTGTATATTTTTTCATCATTACTGGTAATCATTCAAATATTAGTTTAAATGTCATTCTTTGTTGATAATTTTTGAGACAGTTTAATGATTTTCTCCTTCTCTACCATGTTCTTTGCTTCTACAAATAAAGGTTTGTGGCTTGTTTACTCTTCTTACTATTGAGAAATTATTCTCTCCTCTCCCCCAACTGATTCTAGCTTTGTTTGATCTCTATTAGTAATATCAGATCCAGGTTAATATTCTGTTTTACCTTATATAATTGTTGCTATTATAAAGCTTTATTAAATATTTATATTATTACCTTTCAGTTATATTATCATCACCACCCTCATACCTTTCAAGGGTGACTGTTCACTCTATTTTATGTTACCATTTTTTAACTTAATCGTGAATTAATTTTCTTAATTCACTTGACACATTGTTAAATAGACTCTAAGCATTTCCTTAAATAAGCTTAATGACTGTTACCAACTGTGATCCTTACAAGTCTGAAAGTATTTCACCCTACCAGGTAAATGGTAGCTTGTGTAGGACTCTTGGATTAGTCAACTGCTCTCACATCTGACAATTCAGATTAAATACATCATCCAGGATCTGCCAGCATGTTTTTACAGTTATTATTCAAGAGGGGAAGTTACAAAAGAGGGGAGTCATGGACGTGTGTGTAGCTTGCCATTTTCACAAAATGTCAATGCTCCTCAACTAAGGAGAAATATTCATTATTTATTTGATTTTTACTGTTGAGTTTCTGTGGAGTTTTAATGTTATTTAGAAGACATATGCTCATCTTTAGGTAATATTTAATTCTATTTAGTTAATATCACTTTTTAGTGTGTTTTTTTTGTTGTTTGTTTTTTTTGTTTTGTTTTTTTTATTGTGGGCAGCACTCTGGACAAACATGCATAATATCCAGAAAGGAAACCTCTTAGACAGTACTGATGCAATTCCAATGTGCATCCGTGTGGCTGCTCCTCATTTTAATAAGTTAATAGGAGCATTTAAATATGCACTGTTGGCACTACTGAGTTTTTTCTTGCCCATAAGAACATATAAATGGCAACACAAGTGCCAAACAGCACATTAGAAACTTTTCAAAGATTTTTCAAGTATGTATGGAATCCATTTATTAGATAATAAATCACAGGAAGAGATTACTTGTGGTAGCGTTTCCTTAGTTGACTACTGAAAATCAAGTCAGTTGGTAAAGCATTCAGAAAAGTAGGACACCACTTTACCACTTAAGTAAATTTCTAAAAGAGATTTGGGCTGGCTTAGATATAAACTGAGACTACATTAATTTAACTTTAGCTAACATTTATTAGGTGATCATTATATCCACATCATTTTTTTTTTTTTTTACTTTAAAATGAAAGCATCCTGAGAAGTTATGTTCATATATAATACAACTAAATGCATGCAGCTTTAGGGAGAGATTGTTCAGTGTTTTTAATGATAGACAATTATGCATACATAAGTATATAAATAAATGGTAGATAGCTTCTAAAATGGCCCCAAAAGCCTCTGCTTCCTGGTATGTACATGATTGTATAATCTCTGCCCTTTGAAGTGGAACTTGTGTCTCCCTTCTAAGAAACAGAATATGGCAAAGGTGATTGCACAGCATTTTTGAGATGAGATTACAGAATGACGACGACTTTCATCTTACTTGCCTTCTCTCTCTCTCTGTCTCTCTCTGTGTCTCTGTCTCTCTCTGTGTCTCTCTCTCTGTCTCTCTGTCTCTGTCTCTGTCTCTGTCTCTGTCTCTGTCTCTCTCTCTCTCTCTCAGTTCTCATTTTGAGTGAATTAAGCAGCAATGTTGGGAGCAGACCCTCATGGCAAGGAACTGATATCTCCTGCTAACTGCAAGCAAGGGCCTAAAATCAGCTAACAGCCCTATGATTGAGTTTGGAACTGGTACTTCCCCAGCCAAGTCTTAAAATGACTGCAGCCCTGTTTTATACCTTGATCTTAGCCTGTGAGAGACATGGACTTAGAGGCATCCAACAGTAAACTGCACTCAGATTACTAACCCACAGAATCTGTGAGGTAATAAATGCCTACTGCTTTAAGCCACAAAGTTTTGGGGTAATCTGTCATGAGGCAATGGATAATTGCCTGATAAAATATGCACTAAAATTTAACTTACTACAATTTTGTTCTTATCAATAATTTGTAGTCATTGTTATATTTGTTAAATGTACATTTGATCCTCCAAATCTTCAAGTGATATTTGAATGGTTTACAACTATTTTTAATAACATGTCATGGTAGAACATGTCCCAGCATGGTTTTAGGAAACAATGACAAATGGTTCACTTACAGTGAAGAATGAAATATTCCCTCTCACTTCATTTTAATTAGTCCTTTGGTCAAGAGTTAAAGTAAATACATTGGCTACAAATTTGCTTATTTTTATTGTGGAGATGCTATGAGGATTTCTGGGATTATACATTTCACTCAAAGACCCAAAATGCTGTATATCTAATGGCTTAGTTTCTCTTTCTACAAGATATTTATCCTAATTTTGTTTTCCAGCAAGTCTGCTTTGATATCATCAATGGTGTTATTGAATTAATTATCATAAATGTATCATAAGCATCTAAAATCAAAGGATAATGTTGATATTATCGTCCACACATTGATATTCTATTGTTTGAAAACCAAATTCAAAACATAATTTAGTTTGATAACTGATGTTTACACAAAATGGTATTAAATGCATCACACAATATAGTAGTAATACATTCTAGCAGAGTCTAGCTAATTCAAATGAGAAACAAATTAAAATTCAGTCTGGATACTGAAAGTAAATATATATGCAATCCGATTGTATAATGTTGTAATTTACTTTAGTAACTAGTTGCACAATGCTCAAAAAATAGAAGATTAAAAAAAATGTAAGAGTTGACTGATGAAGAGCTTACATCTAGATCAAAATGAGTTAGAATATTTTAGGGAAATGTTCCAGTGGGAAGACTGAAGGTTTATTTTGGGTGATTATAACAGGACTCCAATCAGCTCATTATGTTCTGGTGTAATGACCAGGCTTTTTGGTACAGACTTACAATGGGGGTGTGCACACATCTTTACCCATCTTTAGCAGTAAGAGATGCTTTATTTGCAATGTCTAGAACGACTGAATCAATGGTTTATCACCTGGACACGGAGAGGCTCTTGACTTCGGTAGAAGTGAATGGTCTCAGACGTGGTGAGCCCTTCATACGTTGGCTGAGATGATAGGATTCAGTGTGGTGTCTGTAATTGGTGGCTCCACAGAACTCTCATTGCACAATGGGGGGGAGGGAGAGTAAGAAGATCAGAGGGCCTTGGCCACATGGAGGCCTTAGATTAGATAATAGGTCAATTATTTATTTAGATATATACTATATTTTGATATAAATATTGTACACACTATATGCAGCACTGTTAAAAATGAACAAGTTAACAGGTATAGGATAATATTAGGTCGATCTCAGGAAAAAAAATGTCCAAAATTGATTGTTAAAGTTATTAATTACTTATCTAGTATACACACAATGTAATATAATTACTTTAAAAAGAGGATCATAAATGATATATGCACATTTAGAGAAAAGAAAGTATCCATTTATTTGACAAATGGGGACAGAGTATACTTAATTCACATCATACAGTATAGAGCTTATGCATAACTACTTGGTTTTAAATTAGTCAAAGGGAATTGCATTTTAGTGGGATTAATTCAACATGCATTGCAAATAAGATTTTTCATTGAATCTAGTTGACAAAAGTTTTATTAGATTTTCTCTGTGTGTATTTATCATATTTTCATATTCTTTAAAGTTGGAATTTTCACTGTCCTTCAGAAGACTTTGAGTATGTCAAAGAAGGATTTTTTCTATTATTACTCTTTTACTAATTTCCATGATGTCTTCATGAAAGATATAAAGAAGTGAAATTGAATGAAATAAGAATATATCCAGCACAATGGAACTTGGCTCAAAATCCAAGAAAAGATGAAAGACATCATGGAAAATCAGGACAAAAATGGCAACAAACCTAACTGAAAATGTTACCAGGGCCAATACTCGTAACTCCTAAATAAATGCATTCTTCCTTCAGGCTTAAATTCTACTAAGAATAAATACTTTTTAATATGTTTAATTATAGGTAGAAATATAAGTATAGAAAGCTTTTTGAGGATAAAGAACACATTAATATGTACATTGAATACTATTGCATTCTAATTTCTGAATTTCTATAGTATATTCTGTACTTCTTCCATAACATGTGTACCTCATCAAATATTAATTGACTTTTCTCTTGTACCAGACAGCCCAGTGGTTGCCTAAATGACACAAACTAAATCATCACATTTATAACAAGGAAAAAAAATCGTCATATAAGTCCCCATATCAGAATTCCAGAGGTTGCCATAGAAGGGTTGAATTCCTAATCATGGAAATTATTTTGTTTTCCATTTCTGTGTCCATCTGCCATCAATATTTACCTATGTTTGTTCAATTTTGGTTAAATTTGAAATAAGCACAGTTCACATGGCTTGTCTGACATTTTTTTTTTAATAGGAGGGAGAAATTAGAACACAACATTTTTTCTTCCTTTTTTTTTTTTTTAACAGGACTTTATTAGGGGACAGTGTGCACTTCCAGGACTTTTTTCTCCAAGTCAAGTCGTTGTCCCTTCAATTCCAGTTGTGGAGCTGAGCTGACATTTTTTTTGTATTTCAATATTTTTCTCAATCTTTTGCATCCTATAATAATTGCATCCTTTGTCAAAATTATGCAACTACAGAGAGAAAAAAATAAATAAACACCTCAAAAATCATCTTAAATATCAATTATTATATGATTCTCTTTCCCCAGCTTCTTTTACAATCAGGTGAGTGTCTAAAATGAAAATGCCTAAAAACCTATTGAACAGTTTTCCTTATGATGCTCAATCCAGAAGCCAGTTCCTTTGGAAAATAGTCCTTTATCACTTAGAGCTTATTAAAGTAAATTTGTAACTTTTGGTTCTAAAAGAAGATGGCATAGATTCACTTTTTCACTTTTCCTCCTCTCTATATAAAACCACAGTGGAAATAAGCCAATACAACCAGAAGAGGACTCTGAAGATTGAAAGAAGAAGGTCAGCTAGCTAGGAACATCGAAACTTAAAGAACAACATGTGGGTGATTTCCACATTGGGTGGGAGAATGCTGAGCAACCCAGAAACACCAACAGGCAGAGAGAGATAGAGAGAGAGAAAAAAAAGAAAAAAGTAAGAAAGAGAATATTCTGTTTCTCTAGCTAGGGAACCAGGGAACAAAATCCTAGCTGTAACTTAGGAGGGAGACCCGTACTCAGTGAGAACAGTGAGTAGGTCCAACTTGTCTGGAGCTATGTTATCAGCAGAGCTGGGGACACAAAACCATCTCCTTTTCCAGTTCCAAAACTTCTGTCTGCCCAACTTTTCCAGAAAAAGAAACAGCAGAAGCCTGATAGGTCAGTTCACGTCCCCACTAGCGGTCTGCCCGTCTGCCTGCACAAGCAGCACCAATACATAGGTCTCGGGTCTCCTGGCATGCTACTCAGCAGCACAGAGCCACTAGACACAGAATTATCAGCAGCCAAACAACATCAAGGCTGGGCATCTCTACTAGAGATGGACTTCCACTCTGTGGCAGAAATCAACCCAGGACACATGTCTCTAGACTTTTCAAACAGTGGCAGAAGATGAATCAGGCCTGAAGTCTTCTGAATTTCCACCAAGTGGCAGAGAGCAGCCAGATTCTATAGTATCAATACCAATTTGGTATATCGATTTAAAGCAATGCAGATCAAAATACCAGTAAGATTTTTTATAGATACAGAAAAGCTTATTCTAAAATTTATACGGAAAGGTATAGAAACTGTAATAGCTAATGCAGACTTTAAAAATATATACTGGGAGAAATCCCTTCACTCAGTATGAAGTCAACATATATTGCTACAGTAATTAAGAGAACATTGTATCAATGAGGGACAGACACATAGGAAAATGAAGAGAGATAGCCTTTTCAAGGAATGGTGCTAGAGCAATGCACACCCACTGTCAAACAAACAAGCAAACAAATAACCTTGACCTAAGTCTCACACCTTATTAAAAATTTTAACTCAAAATGAATTATAAACTCATATGGAAAATTACACTAAAACATTTAGAAAAAAAGTAGTATAAGATCTATATGAGGAAAACTGTGAAATTCTGATAAAAGAAATAAAAAATCTAAATAAATAAAGAGCTAGTCTATATTCACAGACAGGAATACTCAATATCATCAAGATGTCAGTTCTTTCCAAATTAATCTGCATATCCTGTGTAATCCTAATTGAAATACCAGAAGTCTATTCTGTGGATATTGACAAGGTGAATCTAAATTGTACACAGACAGGCAAAAGGCCCAGAATAGCCAATACAATATTGAAGGAAAAGAACAAGGCCAAGGACTGACATTACCCAACTTCAAGATTTAATGTAAAGCTACAGTAGTCAAGACAGTGTGGTACTGGTGAAAGAAAAGACAGAGAGATCAATGGAATAAAATATAGTCTCATTATCGACCCACACAAATACAGCCAACTGATCTTTGACAAAGAAGCAAAGGCAATTAAATGGATCAAGGACAGTCTTTTCAACAAATGATGCTAAAATAACTGATCTCCACATATGAATCCTTCAGCCTTTCACGGAAACTAACTCAAAGTGGATCACAGACCTCAATGTAAAACACAAAAATATAAAATTCCTAGAAGATAGAAATTGATAAATTGAACCTCACAAAATTTAAAAAAAAAAAAATTTACTCTGCAAAAAGCCTTCCCTTGGGAAGAGAATAAAAAGACAAAGTACACACTGGTTGAAACTATTTACACACCACATATACAACAGAAGCTAGAGTTCTGAATATGTAAAGAACACAAAATTCAAGAGTAAATTTTTAAACAATTCCATTACCAAATTGGTAAAAAATATGAACAAACATTTCACAAAAGAGGATATACTGATTTTACATAAGCACATGAAAAGTTGTTCACCTTCATTACCATTAGGAAAATTAAAATTAAAACACATCAGATATCACTGCACATGGATCAAAATGGCTAAAATTAAAAATTATGATGCAACCAAATGCTGGAGAGGATGCCAAGAAAGCGTATTACTCATACATTGCTGCTGGGAATGTGAAATTATATAGCCACTGTGAAAAAAAGTTTGGCGGTTTCTTAAAAAGTTAAACATACAACTGCTATACAGTTCATAAATTTCACTATAGCCACGCACTGCTTAATGATGGGGATACTTTCTGAGAAATGCATCATTAGGCGAGTTTGTTATTGTGTAATCATGAAGTGTACTTACAAACCTAGATGGTATAGCCTACTACACACCTAGGTTATATGGTATAGCCTATTGCTCTATAGGGGAGGGAAAATAATTTTACCTCTAGCCTATGTAATACATATACCATCCCTGTAATAAAAGACACTGACAGGAGAAAAACACAGAAAAGTTTAATAACATGTATACATCTTGTATACATGGGGGAAACCCAGGAAAACTAAGTCACTCACAAAAATGGCTGAAGCCACCTCCTTAAATACCATCTTCATCTGAGGACAAAAGAAGATGTTGAGGGTAGGGGGAGTTAGTTATGCGAGGTTCCCTGGAAAAACACAGTGAACAAGGAAAGGCTGTTATGCAGATTGAAGCCCCTGTATTCTGCACTAATAAGAGTTTCTATAGATAAGGTCTCCCCTTCTTCCTGGTCCAGCCAAAGAGACGCCATTACAAAGGGAGCGTTCCCTTACAAATGTAAATGTCTCTTACAAAGGAGAACTTCTACATGGTTTTCAGAACTTCTTCCATGGGTACCCTTTCTTAAAATTAACCCATCTAAAACAACCCTTATCCTAAAGAGACATATTTTGGGATGACAAATTATGCTCCTTTATAACTCCTAAGATACAATCCTGTATAGCATGTCACTGTACTGAATACTGTAGGCAACTGTAATGCAATAGTAAGTATTTGTGCAATGTGCTGCATTATAACAAGGGCTAGGATATTACTAGGCATCAGGAATTTTTCAGCTCCATTATAATCTTACGGGACCACAGTCTTATATGCAGTCCATTGTTGACTGAAACGTCATTATGTGGCCTATGACAGTATTGGGTATTTATCCCCGAAAAATGAAACCCATGTTCACATAAAAATCTGTAAACAAATTTTAATAGAAACTTTATTGTTTATATCCCAAAACTACCCTTCAATAGGTGAATAGTTAAACAAATCATGGTACATACACACCATACTGTGTTTCCCTGAAAATAAGACCTACCTGGACAATCAGCTCTAATTTGTCTTTTGGAGCAAAAATTAATATAAGACTCAGTCTTATTTTACTGTGATATAAGACCGAGTCTTATATAACGCAACATAACACAACATAACATAACATAACATAACATAACATAACATAACATAACATAACATAACATAACATAACAACATAACATAACATAACATAACATAACATAACATAACATAACATAACATAACATAACATAATGCCAGATCTTATATAAGACCAGGTCTTATATTAATTTTTAAAAGACACATTAGAGCTGATCGTCTGGCTAGGTCTTATTTTCGGGAAAACACGGTAGACTAAAGTAAGGCCAGTCAGGAATGGGAATTAGGGAAAATAATAAAGTGGAATCTAAGAGGGAGAGAGATTCTTACTCCTCAGAGAAAGAAGAGAAAGCTAAAATTACCGAAATTTCATCTACTGAAATTTCATCTACTTTTTGAAAATGTTTAAAGAACTTAGATATGTTTTACCAATAGACTGCTTAAGACAGTACATTCTAAAAAAACAACTGCATAATATGTGCATAATGTTAGCAAATCCACTATGCAACTTAACTCCAAGTATTATTCAACAACACTGTGAGTGGTATTTAGATATAAATTGTGCCAATTTGATAGCATATCTAAAAAAAATCCTATTAGGAGACCTACTCAAATTACGATATATTTTCAAACTAATACAAATATATTTTTCTAACAAAAAAGTTTGGTGAGCTAAGTAATTGCTTCCTACACATTTCTGAATTGTGGAGATTTCAAAGTATTATTTCCAGAAATACTCTTAAAAAACCCTTTCTTTTCATTATAGACTAAGAGGGAGATAAAAGGAGTGCTTATCGTGAGACTACAAGATGCATTGTGGTGGAAGCTTTTCTTAGAGAATTATTATGAGATAACTAAGTTCTTTCATAACGTTTAATTAATTGTTGCTACAAAATTAGCTAGTAAATTCAACGGTGGGATTCAGTTTAGGACAAAGTGATTTAAAACTCATGCTTTCTGCTTTCTACTGCATTTTCCCCATGGAGGAAACCACTGTAACTGTAAAGAGGCAGTGAGTCATAAGGTTCAGGAACTTGGCCTTTGAAAACAGATGTGATTTCAAGTGCCTATTTTGCCAGTAAGTAGGGCTGTGAACTTGGGCAACTGTAACTTTTCCCTTTGACTGTATAATGGGCCTACTAACAGTAATTACTTCTAGGTATGCTGTAAAAAATTAAGTAAAATGATGCATGTTGAGATCATGGAATGGTTCTATATTAATGATAAAATCAACATATTTTAAGTTAGTTTCCCTATTGTTGTCATTACCAGTGTTTTGAATATTTACAAGACTTATCTAAAATTGTTTATGTACACTGTCCAGGAAGAATTTGGAAACCTAAATTATTCAAGAATAATAGCTATAATATATTATAGCTAGCCAACTATTCTTGAATAATTTAGGTTTCCAAATTTAGATATATATATATATATATATATATATATATATATATATATATATATATAATCAGCATGGCTATTTTATTGCAAATATACTTTTTTTTCTTATAAAGCAGTTCTCACTTTTGCATGGTATCATATTAATTGAAACCCATAGGTACTAGAACCTTCTCCTCATTTTCAAATGGCTCCACAATAACTGAGCCACTGTAGCTGACATGTAGCTAATCATTAAATTCTTGTGGAACTGAACTGAATTATGCAGTCTAAAGCAAGAT
Source organism: Rhinolophus sinicus (assembly GCF_036562045.2). NCBI lineage: Eukaryota > Metazoa > Chordata > Mammalia > Chiroptera > Rhinolophidae > Rhinolophus > Rhinolophus sinicus. The sequence goes on along the minus strand of NC_133757.1, from coordinate 75,054,053 downwards.
GAAACTTTAGAAGTTATCTGGTTTATTTTAATCCTTCATTTTTTTCATAATTGTTACATATGTAATAATGTAATAAGGGTTACTTATCCAAAGTCACATAAAAATTTTGTACACGTTTCTTCTAGGTTTCCCTCCATCCATATTTCTCAGACCTGAATAATTTAATTGTCTCGTATCTGAACAACTACATCCAAGCAATATAATTTCTGTGCTCTTCAATTCTCTAACAGATAAAACTTAATCAGTTAATATATATGCTGCATTTCTTTCTTGTGTTTCCTTTCTAAAGAATATGTCATAAAACCCAACAGCATTATAAAAACAGAAATTTATGTAAAAGGTGGATCAGGCAGCTTAAAGCTGAACCTTTAAAAAGGTGAATTTAAGTTCACTTAAAGCATATCTATGCTCAGATATTAATAATTATAATCATAATGATCCCCTTCATATTGCTGATATCTAGCCTTCCTAGTAAATCTAAATGATAACATGTTAAAATCTTTTCTGTCTTCACTGAAAACACTATCAAGACAAGGTGAAACAGGAACAGATAGTGAAAAGTGCTATGAAGGCAGAAAGTTATTAAGCGCTAAACCTGGCTCAGTCACTTACACGTTAAAACATATAAAATGGCCTAGGTTAAAACAGGGTCAAAAATGTCAATTTCACATTATTCCATGTGTGCATATTTTCTTTGAACTCCATTTCTTAATTTTTAAATTGGGGTAAACATTTCCTTTGCTGTAAAGAGTAGAGCTAAGGCAATACTAGCATAGTATTAGGAATACCTAAAGGACTAAAAAAATTAAAACAAAATAAAAATAATAGCTATTTTATTAATTCAGGTATATCTCTACACTTATTTCATTGTGTTTTACTAACTGCCATTTAATTCCTCTAGGATTAATTTAAATGCAAATGTTGCATTCAGATCTTAGCAGTTGCATATTGGAAAAAAAAGGTCAAGGCTTTGAAATAATGATAAATACTCTATTAACTTTAATTGTTATTTTCTAGGGAACGTGCAAGAGAGTGTGACAAGAACATCACCACAGGCAAAGGTCTATTAGCCAACTAGACCAATAAAAATTATACCTCTTGTCAAAATTGGAAGAGCCAGTAATTATTAACAAGCCTAATAAAGAATTACAGTATTAATTTAAAAGTTTATTTTCATTCACTTGTGAACCTTGGGCTAATTCCAGAAGTCACATGAAGGAAATAGAAATACTGCCTGTCTAATCTCCCTGCCCGCCTTAATAAGAATAGGGTTAACTCTCCACTGAAGACATCAATTATTACACAGTGTAAACATTATTTTAATTTAGAAGGAAAGTGTTTCTAAAAGTTTGTACTGTTGTTAAATTGATTATTTCCTTCTCGACAATTTCTACAGTCACATATTCACCCTCAATCTACCAGTAGCAACATTTCTACTTAGAAGGGTTTTATAGTACATGACAAAATAACTAGCATTTCTATGCATACCTTTATCATTACATTAGATGACATGTGTTCACTTTAGATATAACTATGTCACATAACTAATTTAGGGGAAAAAAACACTAGAAATGAAAAACAGACAGAAATAAAACCTCAAAAATAGTGTCTGGTAGATAAAACTAACTCATTAATATAACAGTCTGTAATTATAAGCCCCTCTATAATGCTAAAAAATAAAAAAGTGAAAACTGAGAACTAAGTTTGCAAACGTCTTTTAGAATGTTTGATGGAAAGTAAAATTATAGAGAAATAAAGATTAACTTTAATGGAATCTGCTAATATTGTTCCAACACTACCTGATAAAGATAGATTTACTGCTGTTGGCCTCAGTTTGAGGACAGTCTTCATTAAGAGCAGTCCCTCGCTTGAGGTTATCCTGCTCAATCTCGGAAGTTTGACAGTGACTTCAAAGGCTATTTTTTTTTTTTTAACAATAACCTCCCTTCCTCTATTTCAAATCCTCTGGGAAAGCTACCATATTTAATGAGCTAAAGAATTATTATTTCCTTAATCTCCCCCATTTACATTCTTCCCCTTCTTGTTTCAGGTTTTATCTTATCAGTATTTTAAGCCTTTAAAGATATACTTAATGGTTAATAGTTTGAGAAAAAAGGGAAAGATATTATTCCCATGTCATCTGAGCTCCTATTACATATGTGATCCATTCTGTATAAATCTTTAAACACCAACACACCTAATGATAGAATATCCTCAGTATTTGATGCCAAAAATATACACCATATTGACAATGTAAATATCTAACATTTGTTGAGAGCTTACTACGCACTAGATAATACTCAACATGGTATTCAGCTATAAAGGTGGCCTATAAAGCCACAGTTACTGTTGAAGAAAGTAAGAAATACAAAGAATGTAATTTGTCATACAATTAACAAGTGTTCGGATTTGATACCAAGTAGTTGGTCTCCAATACTTTGCCCTGAATCTTCACCCGTTATTATTATTTGTTTTATTATGTGGCACATGTATCTCTTTGTTATATGGACAACAGCTAAAGCATCAACATACCCCATGAATTCAATATGCTCTTCAAACAAAGATAAATGATCTTAACAATATAAGAGTTTCTAGATATTTACCTTTGTAAGTTAGCTATCTGTTCATGCACACAATGATATGACATATCTTAAAGGATACTTTTTTGTCTTGCTTTTTTTGGGTTTGGTTTTGTTTAAGGAGGGCGCAGCTCACCGTGGCCCATGTGGGGATCGAACAGGCAACCTTGTTGTATCAGCACCGCGCTCTAACCAACTCAGCTAACGGGCCACCCCAAGGGAACCGTTTTAACATTGTCACACAGCCCCAAAAAAGTTCAGTCTAACTTATTTTGTATCAATTGTGACATATTATGGAAAATAACTAAAATTTAAGAGAGCAAAATACGGCAATATCCCTTTAGTTTTACAGCAAATAACTTGCAAAATATTTTTCTTCAAAAACACTGACTGTTTTAAGAGTCTTTTTTAAAATAATGAAGTTTAAATTTAAATAGATCAATTAAGTTTCCAACACTCTGAGAGTGAAAGAATCTATCACACTATCCCACTGTTCTTTTGACAGGGACTGCTAGATGGCCATTGTCGGGTGGAGAGATGTTCCCTCTATGTGAATCATTGAAACCTTTTTTTCTGTTTATGGCTCTACGGACTGAGGAACGAACATAAATCCCCTGCCAATCCTTTTTACCTCAATACAAAGGTTTTACCATTTTCTTTTCAAAACAAATTATTGCAGTACTGTACGTGTTCTCTAAATCATTGTCATTAGTGTTAAAAACCATGACTACAAGTTTACACATCATTGGTTTCTTTGGGGGTTGGCAGGAATTCACTAAGTTTCTTGTAATGGAAGGATTTAATTTTGGCACGTGTCTAAAGCAGACAAAACATTCTGCTGGCTATTTCAGTAATACTATGGAAAAAAGTTGCTTTTCACAACATAAAATAGATTATACACACACACACACACACACACACAGATACAGTAGCTAATATATATGAGTCAATGAAGTATATATTATAAATTTTTGTTTGGTATCTACAAAGCATTTTTAAAGGACTCTCAAAATAGAAATGGAAGGAGCAAACATGAGAAAATCATTTCTATCCTTTTTTCCTTTTTTCAATTTGTTTTACTTACTTATACTTTGTGACAGTTGGACTCTTAGGAAAGAAATAAGTCATTATGTCCCCTGACCTGGTGTTAGCACTATTGAGAAAAGAAAAGGAAATGAATACATGATGTTTCTTCACTTAGAGGATACAGTCATAAAATGATATTTGAAGCAAAAATAAGGAGTAGGACAGCCACCTTTCTACTCTGGCCCAGTGACTGAAACATCGTGTTTGCTAAAATGAAACATAACTTAGAAGTAAAGCAAGGAAAAACAGTGGAACTTGTGGGTGTTGGAGGGTTGAGCTGGATGGATGCAATCTACTCGCCAATCCCACTGTGGGCCCTTCTTGTCAGGAGGCAGCACTCAGCTTAGCGCCCAGGTAGAAAATTCAACCAAGTTCTTTTGCAAGTAAATCAAGAAGCAAACTGCTTCATGACTTACTTTATTCTTAAACATATTTGTGTAGTATAGGATCACTCATTCCAAGTAATTTTAATATCTCTTTTCCTGTGGCAAAACCAGATATTCCAGTCAATGTTTTAAAAAAGAGGACCCAACGTGGTTGTGAATGTGACTTGTTTCATCTGGATTGCTCAACACTGAAGTCCTCTTAAATGACCATATGCATTTCTAGGATTTAACTTTGGGAAGAGTCCTTATGGATTTTTTGTGGTTTTATTATTTTGAGTAAAAGGTGCCACTTAGATGCCTGCTGCCAACTTCAAAATGACACCAATAATTTCTCAATACTGAAAAAATATGTATTTTAAGTTATGAAGACAAAATTATTCTGAAATCAAAATTATTTGCAGTTTAGAAACTCTTAGTTTCCTTTCAGACATGAATTCTTCCTTAAATTGTTCGTGTTTTCCAAATATTAACTCAGATAAGTAAAGAGGCCCCATCACACCACCAACAACCTATTTTGTTAACTGTCTAAATATATATTTCTAACATATGCATAATGAGGCAGACACCAGCATAGATACTCTCCAATTTTGATTTGATTTTCAATTGAGGGTTAGTCATCAAAAAGAACATGAGCAATGTTGAATGTTACTACATTTTAAAGTTATATAATTAATTACAAATTCCTAACTTTCAAATTATCTTGGTCATTTTGTATTTTTTTCTTTTCTTTTTTCTTTTCTCTCTCTCTCTCTCTCTTTTTTTTTTTTTTTTTTTTTAAGAGAAGACAAAACTAAGGCAAGGCTAATCGGTTCTAGGCTTTTCAGCCAAATTAAAAGTGAGATAAGCTGTATTAGATGTTAAGTTGAAAACGATTAATTGATCTGCTGTGTTATATCTTACTGCTCTCCCATATGTTATATTTTTTAATTAAAATGTATTGGGGTGACAATAGTTAGTAAAATTACACAGGTTTCAAGTGTACAAATCAGTAATACATCATCTATATATCACACTGTGTGTTCACCACCCAGAGTCAGTTCTTCTTCCATCCCACATGTTATTAACTGAAAATCTTATTCACACTTTCCCTGGAGCAACTTGAACCTTTTCTGAGTATTAATCCAAAGGACAGGAAAAGTTATTTTATTCTTTCTGATTATCCACTTTGTGTCTGTCCAGGTGGGAGTCCTTAGTTATACAACATGTTCTGTCACTTGAATTTCTCTCCAGATATCTCTCACAGTTCACGTGCAATCTATGTCAGTGTAAGAAGGGCTCTCTACCTGAAAAAACAGATCTTACCAGTTGAAATTTTCCTATCAGTTGACAATAATGTAGCCTTTCTCAGTAACTCTAGCCCAAGCTGAGATTTTATAAGCATTCAGGGATATCATATTATATTTAAACTGTTTTAAACCATACTCAGATAGAAAAGTAGATTTATAAGACATCAGCATATGACAGCCTACAGATGCAAAAGTTACACACCTATGTCAATCACAAAAAGCCAAAGGTTTCTGGCATCAACTTAGTATCATTTTAACAATAATAATAATAATACAAACTCTCTTTCAAACAGGGTTTACTATGTTCCAAGAATTGTTTTAAGCAAGCTCTTATTCATTATGTTCTTCAACCCATGAATATAATATTATTTCTGCATAGACTCATTAAAAAAACACACTAAGATTCAGTGATATTAAACATTTACCAAGTTAGCTAGTAATTGGTAGAAACAAGGTTCAAATGCACATGTCTGATAGTGTTAAACTACCACTGAAGTAACAGACACCCAAAATTAACTGAAAATACATATTCTCACAGTTAGTTAATACATGTTATAAATTGTTAGAAATGCTATGCACGCTGATTTGGAAACCTCCACAGTAATATAAAAAAAAACTAAAAGTGCATGTATTGTGTATACTTGCAACATTTCCACATGCCATATATTAGAGGTATGCAATTAACCACTTTCTATTAAAAAACAAAATGATGCACTGCGATGGAGACATTTAAAAGAATTACACTGATATGACTCTGCTGATATAGAAAGATCTTCAAAGCACATTATACATATATATATATATAATGTATATATATATATACATATATATGTGTGTGTGTGTATATATATGTATATATATATTTTAATCAAGATTGCAGCAAAAGGCCATTGATCGCTGAGAGACAGGAAACAAAGAAGGTGAGCCCTACATTTGTTTGAGTTAACTGACTGAAGAGAGTTCCCAAGCCCTGGTGCGAGAATGTTGAACCCTGAGTTGAAGAGAAGAACATGGGCATTAGAGGAGGCCAAGGTGGTCAGAATTCACAGAGATGAGACCCAGGGAAGAAAGAGTAGCACAGAGAGAACACTGGAAGACTGCAGAGGGGTCCGATCAAGTCAGTCACACTGAGAAAACTATTTTGAGCACATGTTAGGATAAGCTAGTATGAAGACATTGGCTAAGACTGGGAGAAAATAAAAATCCATCTAAAGAGATTAAAGTAAATAATACCTGCAGTTCAAAAAACAGTTGAGTGGCATAGATCACAAACCATGGGGTATTTGACAGAGTATATAGATATGTTTTACCACAGTAGCGAGGGAAATTAGCCCCAAAACACTGATCTTGTCTCAACTAACAAACTTAAAAGACCAAGGAGGATCAAATTCTTTTTACATAATTTAACAAAATGGTACATTAAAGCTTAGAGATATTTATGGAAACACAAATATCCAGCATAAAGTGAAATTCAAAATGGCTAGCTTTCAATCATAAATTAACAGACATTTAAAGAAACAAGAAAATAAAAACCCATAATAAGAAAAAACAAAACAAAACAACAAATCTAGAAGTGACAGGATGATCTAATTAGTAGGCAAGGACAATAACTTTTACATAACTGTATTCCATATGTTCAAGAACCTGGAAGAAACATAAAACATACAAAGTATAGATACAGATGATGTTTTTTCAAGGCCCAAGTTAGAGTATTAGAGATTAAAACAGTAATATCTCAGAAAAAATTATAACGTGTGGGACTTATATCTGATTAGATATTGTAGAGAAAATAATGGTGAACTTAGACAGCAGTAGAATCAATCAATAAAAATGAACAGAGCATTAGTGAGTTGTGGGACAACTTTAAGTGGCCTGATTTTATGTAATGGGACTCGGTAAAGAAGACTAAAAGGGGCAGGATGGAAAAATACTTGAAGAAATAATGATAAAGAAATTTCTAAATTTGATGAAAACTATAAGCCCACAGACATAAAAAGCTAAACATTTAAATACCTAGGAACAAAACTTCAAAATGAAAGAAAGCAGACATAAAATGGTACATACTGAATTATTTCATTTACATACAATTTAAGAAAATGTATAGTGATGTGGGCTGGAGGTAGGGATTGTAAAGGGGCTTATTTTGAGGGCTAATAAATTCATTATCTTTATTAGAGTTATGCTTCTGTGGGTGTATACATACATTAATACTTACCAAATTGTATACTTTAAATATGTGTAATTTATTATATGTTACTTAATATAAACTAATAAAGTTGTTGAAAACTTCAGCATAGATTATTTGGGAGAAAGATAGAGTCTCGATGTGTTTGTGTTTGTGTGTGTGAGTGTGTGTAAGCGAGCACACGTGCTTGGTATCTGTAATTTCTCTCTCTCTCTCTCTCTCTCTCTCTCTCTCTCTATATATATATATATATATATATATATATATATACACATACATATACACACATGTGTATTTATATGTATGTATATACATATATGCGTATATAAATATATACACTTATATATAATAATTATTGGTAAGTAGTGTTCTGGAGAAAACACAAACAAAAAGGAGATAGTGCAGAAGATATATGTCTGCAGAACTGGGTGCACAGAATAATTTTCTGAGAAAACTATTAAGACAAACCAAATGAGAATGGGTTTGTTCAATGTTAGTATGAGCAGGGCAGACAATTTGGAATAAGAATATATGAAAAGCACTTTAAACCTTTCTTTATCATTATAGTATAGTGACTCTTAGTGAAATAATCTCTGAGGGTTACTGAAGTAGATGAATTATATTAACAATCATCCAAGGTACCATATTTTTCACACACGAGTAACAAATTGTTCTTCAATAGAAATGATGTTGCCCACTAAATGGAATCTGGTAGACAAAATAACCAGCTGAAATTATTGGTACATAATTAGTAGACTTCAGGGATGCTAAACACCTTACAAAGTAAAGGAAAGTCATGCACAAAAACGAATTAACTTCCAACATGACCTTCAGATGACCTATTTGACAATCATGACTGTAAAAATTATCTGTAACTAGAACATAAATCTATTGTACATATAAATGTACAAGTTTTGTTTTGTAATACCTGGTTTTAACATTCCCTGTGATTTTTGTAAGTACATCTACCATAAATTTAAGGGAATAGCTTATTTCTCTAAAAATTTTACTAAGGATCACCTCTCATTTTGCAAAGATAACATTATCTATGGCAAAGTCACTTGTGGTATTTAAATACCCAATAGAGCACAATTGTATTTCATATGTATTTACAGCTGTAGCCATTCACACTAAGTCTATTGTATATTTCATGCATATATCTTGTTACACAGTAAAAGTTTGAGTAGCTTGAATAAAAGAGGCAAAAATCTTCATTTAAGGGCTTGAAATTTCGTTTTAAAGCTCCACAAGCATGCACTAATGCCCTAGTCTGCTAACATTTTTTTTACTATTATTACAATGAATCCATTAAGACTAAGTGGACACTTTACAAATAAACATGATAATACAATATTATATGTATATATTATGTCTCATATTTATTAGAAATATTGCAGCAATATTATTCTCTCAACTATGATTAAAAACTCTAATTATAATAATGCTCTCATTGTATTGTTATTTTTTGTTGAGTAAGATAAATAATAAGAAAAGGATATAAGTCATACAATGTTAGAGAATAATTAATCTTACCCACTGCACAATACATTATTAGTATGGTAATGGAAAGAAATGTAAATGAAATAATTTATTCTATTCCATTGGGCAATGACATGGTTTCATGAAGAATCAATAGGATAGCAAAAATGTTGAAAATCAGCTGTGTAATGAACTGCAGTGAAGCAAATTTTCATTTTAACTAAATGAAATCACACTGCGTGATAATGAAGATTGACTACTTGCATCTGTAATCTTTCTAAGAAAGAAAAAATTGCGGAGAAAAAGATAATTGTAGCATATATAAGAATGACTCAATAGATTTTTCAATGAGGGACATCTTTAAACGTTATTTATTGTAAAAATATTTATTTTTCTAGTCACTGTACATTAGAAGAAATGTCAGTTATGACGATCTGCAGCATGGATGTTGGCCATCATACAAAAATGCCAGATAGTTTTAATAAGTCATTATATGAATTATTAGCAACATGTAGGTGCTAAGAATCACAGAGAAAACTTAAAAAAAAATCAAAGAGAATTATCAATGTCACTAATACATTAAAAGTAGTTTATTAAATAACAAATTTTCTCTTAGGCTGTAAAACCAGATTAAAAGAAGTATTTAGCATTTTACCTTATAATTAGAAGCAACATGGATTTCAAAAAAAATTGTTTAAAAGCATCTATTTATTTTGAACAAAAAGTAGAATATTTTATACATACATTCATTTAAAAAATGTTGGAAACACATTATTGCTAAATTTTATATTATATTTTAGTTCTATGTGTGAAGTTGAATGAGTATTTTTTATGCTAAGATGAAATAAAATCAACCTTATCAAAGTGAAGATATATATTATCGAATTTATGATTTATTTATTTTTTTAATTTATTGGGGTGACAATTGTTAGTAAAATTACATAGATTTCAGGTGTACAATTCTGTATTACATCATCTATAAAAGAGTCAGTTCTCCTTCCATCACCATATATTTGATCCCCCTTACCTGCATCTCCCACCCCCCACACCCATTACCCTCTGGTAACCACTAAACTATTGTCTGTGTCTACGAGTTTTTGTTTCTCATTTGTTTGTCTTGTTCTTTTGTTGTTTTTGGTTTATATACCACATATCAGTGAAATCATATGGTTCTCTGCTTTTTCTGTCTGACTTATTTCGCTTAGCATTATAATCTCAAGATCCATCCATGTTGTCACAAATGGTCCTATATCATCTTTTCTTACCGCCAAATAGTATTCCATTGTGTATATACACCACAACTTCTTTATCCATTCATCTGTTGAAGGACATTTTGGTTGTTTCCATGTCTTGGCCACCGTAAACAAAGCTGCAATGAACATTGGATCACACGTGTCTTTATGTATAAATGTTTTCAGATTTTTTGGGTAGATACCCAGGAGAGGGATTTCTGGGTCATATGGTAATTCTATTCATAATTTTTTGAGGAACCTCCACACTGCCTTCCATAGTGGCTGCACCGGTCTGCATTCCCACCAACAGTGTATGAGAGTTCCTTTTTCTCCACAGCCTCTCCAACACTTGTTACTATTTGTCTTGTTGATGATAGCCATTCTGACTGGGGTGAGGTGATATCTCATTGTGGTTTTTATTTGCATTTCTCTGATGATTAGTGATGTTGAGCATTTATTCATATGTCTATTGCCATTTGTATGTCCTCTTTGATTTTTAAATTTTCCTTGTTCTCCAAGGGTTTCAGTTTCCACTTTTTCATCTTTAGAAAAGGAAAGATTTAAAGTTACTGATTAAAACATATATCACTCATTGATAGTCTTATTAGTAGATTAAAAGATTTGTCTGGATTTACATGATCAGATTAGGTGATTAATGCATTTGAAGCATATGCAGGACATTCTAGCGAAAATTCAGGAAGTTAGTTGAGCTATAATACACTTTAATCACTGTAAGAACAAACTGTTTTAGGTACAGTTAAAACTTCTACACACATTTCTTTTGAAATACTACATTTATTTTCATTTCATTTTAAATGTATTAATTTACATTGGTTTTAGTGACATGTGCAATTACAACAAATGCATTAAAATGAACAGCAATTATGAAATAGACTAGATTTAAGTCTCATTTTAGAAGACAGATTTATAATCAGGTTCTTCCTAGTTCTTTTCTCTGTGTGAAAGAGAATCTTCCTGGATGGAAGAGGTCTTGGATCTTTCTTTTTTCTTTTCTTTTTTTTAATTAAAATTTATTGGGGTGACAATTGTTAGTAAAATTACATACGTTTCAAGTGCACAGTTCTGTAATACATCATCTATATATCACATTGTGTGTTCACCACCCAGAGTCAGTTCTCCTTCCATCACCGTATATTTGATCCCTTTACCCTCATCTACCACTTCCCCCACCAACCCTCTAGTAACCACTAAACTGTTGTCTGTGTCTATGAGTTTTTGTTTCATTTGTTTGTTTTGCTCCTTTTTTGCTATCAGTTTTATATCCCACAAATCAGTGAAATCATATGGTCCTTGTCTTTTTCTGTCAGACTTACTTCATTTAGCATAACAATCTCAAGATCCATCCATTATTATTCTTGGATCTGAGTGGGGATTTGATCTCTGACTCTTTCTGTTCAGTGAAACTCTTCCCTGCTTACCAATATGTTTAAGCAAGAATCTTGACAATGGATGTTTTCTTGGCTTTTACTGGACGGTGGGAAGGGTTGAAGTACTTGACTTTTTCTGTTGAGTAGGACTCCTCCTGGCTTTTTTCTGTTTAGCAGGAATCTTCCCAGCTCCTTTGTGAGGCATATTTTATTTATTTAAATTCCACTGTATTCCCATCCCTAATTCTCACTTCACAATGCAGTCTCCATTCTACTTCCCTACTGACTGTATGTCCCACCACTATGGCACTAACTTGGGCCAGTATCTTCAAAATGGAACAATGTGACAAAGGATCACTTGGAACACTGTGGCCTCTTTAGGAAACTTGAAATCTTCCCAAACTAGCTCACGTAAGATTTCTCCCTTCCTCTGTTCCTTCTCAACTCATCTTATTACCTTCAAGCTTTCCTTCAGCTCCCTTGAATTCTTCAATTTTACCAACTTCATAATCTGTACCTCCTTCATCTTTAAATTAACCAGTGCTGCCAGTATTTCCCTTCCTATTCCTGCCTCCCAACTCCCTGGAGTAACTCAAGATCACCCATTAGGGACTCTTGAAAGGCTCATGGACAACAAGATCCACTACCTGAGGCTGAAAAGATAATTTGAAACTGGTTGGCAGTTTAATCCACTTAGATGGGCATTGGAGACACCCAGACAGCTGTTTGATCTCTCCTTGGTCCCTAACCCACATTTTAGTCTAGTCTTAAACCTCTCCTCCCTAAGTGGTGGGCGTGTGTCATATTATTTTTATATCCTTCTTTACTGTCTCCTTCTCTTTGTTAATTCCTTCTTGTAACTTTTTCTTTTCACATAATGTCTGACATGCAACCACTCCCTTCCATAATGAGTCTTACTTTGTATTATCTCCTCCTCCTTCCTCAATCTTTTTATCCCTCAATAATCCCTCCATCTTTACAAGTACACCAGAATTGATGGTATTCCTTCACTCAACAGAAAAAGTCAAATACTTCAACCCTTCCCACCCTCCAGTAAAAGCCAAGAAAACATCCATCATCTAGATTCTTGCTTAAACATATTGGTAAGCAGGGAAGAGTTTCACTGAACAGAAAGTTCATGTGTAGTACCATGTGGGCCACTGAAACAGTTCACCAGAACTCCCACATTTTCTATGCTCTCCTCTGAGTATAACCAAGACTGGACAACCTCACCTAATCCAACATCATCGCCAGGGAACTGTTAAGAACTCCTCAAAAATCATCTGGAAGTGGGCATGATTCTGCCAGCAAGGAAGCACTCATGGCTGGAACCAACTGTTGTGCATATGTTCACCAAACCCCCCTGATGGCTATGACATCACCAAAAATATATGGCTCATAAATCGGGCAGTTTGTCATATTGCCCCTGCCTTTCTTACTCTGCCATCCAAGGATACCAATGTTTTAGAATCCTCTCAACTGACTCTCTTCCAAACTAAAGTCTTGGTTTTATTCCCTTATCCATCCTTTAATAGTGGTTATTTCTATTATATCCCTAGGCATACCTCTCCTCAAGTGCCAGATCTCCAAGACTCTTTCACAGTTGTTACTTTGATAACATGCGCAGTAGGTGATACAGCTATTCCTTTAAAGCTAACAAGAATGTGAAGGCTACCTCGCCATGAGAACCAATGCGAGAGCCTCAACTTGACAATGACTCTTGTCCCATCTCTAATAGTTTTTAATGGTAGACTTTGTCTGTCTTAGACAACAGAGGGGACTGACCAAGTACTAACATTTTCCTGTTATTTTGCCACTGACGTTAGCTTGCTTAACCTTTTGTCAGGCTTCTCTCCTTCCACAGTCCCCTCAATTCCGGCTCCTCTCAAGTTGAAGCAAACGCTAAGGTGCAGAACATCCACTTACTACCAGAATCACTGAGCACAGAAAGAATTATTTCCTGTTGGACGTTCCCAATGATGCTGTGTGCACCCCCCACCCAACTTGCTTGCTCATTTTTTCCTCAAAGTTCCAGCCAGCCCTGCTCACCTTCCCTATAAAAGGAAAGCCCTCTTCTTTCTTTCCTGTGTCATTTGAGACACAGAGAGATCCTCAGATCAGAGCATCCTCCCTGCTGCAACAGTCTTTTTGAATAAAATTTCTCCTTACCTAAGTCCAGACTTGATTTAGTTTTACGAGATCGTGGACATTAAAGACATTACTAAAACTCTAGAGACTGCTAATGCATTCTAGAAAATGTTAAATCTCCAGAACACTTACCTTAATAAATTTCTACTTGTAAATTGCCCTTTGATTTCAAAAAATTTCCCATGCAGCTCTTAGCTGGATCCCAATAAGAAATATGAAGCACATCAAAAAAAGAAAAAAAGAAATATGTAGCATATCAAAGAAAATTAATTATTTATAGCATTCTTCTTCTTATAATGCGAAAGAACAAAGCACTGCAATTTTTGAGGGCCCTCTAGCAAATGTGAACAATTTCAGGTGTAAAAGACATTCCAAATTATTTATTTAGCTAGTTATTCATTCATTCAAATTTAAAAGTAGATTATAAAAGGTAAAATCAACAAAATTTCATAGTTGATCATGTGATCAAATAAAATGACAGATACCTAATAAATTTTGCCTATTTTATCAAAGTGACAATAGAATGAATAAATACAAATTTCTGATATGACTTTCCCAGTGGACCTTGTAAGAAAGAGTCTCCTGTACCTCTCAGGGCCTTCCCTTTGTGTGCCTCTTAGTAAAAGACCCCTGTGGAGCTTAACAACACCCCATTTTGGGGTTTGAATTGACCAATCTGGCCTTAGCCCAGGAGCCCCAAAGCACTCCACCCATGGACCCTAATACAGCTCTGTGCCCTGGGTTTTGTCTCTTTCTCTGCCTGCTGTGTACTTTCTCTAGGACCTGTGAGAAATAGACTTATCTATTACAATTCCTATTGTCTTCTGTTGAACCTTATGGTTCGCCATGTGACACACCAGGCTCCACTTAACAAAGGTTAATTTAATAAAGTCACAACGTAAGTTGTACACCTTAAACGATATTATATGTCAATTCAATCTTAATAAAGGTGGAAAAAACACATAAATGTGTTTTAACTCTATTCTTTAAAAGAATATATAGCATCATTTCTATATATTTAAAAGTAAAAGTAATAGTAAAGATAAGTGATATTAATAGCTAAAAATGTGTCAGCAATTGGACTTACAATTTTTAAATGTAATTTTTACACACAATACTAAGTAGAATATTCCTTTTCCACGGTTTGCAAATGAGAAAACAGTTTTATAAATGTTAAGAAAATATCTTTGGCTAATCTAAATTCCTGGAAATATATATAAATATAAATATAAATATATAAATATATAAATATAAATATAAATATAAATTCTGGTAATTACTAATTCTTTATTTATTCAGCAGTTTGAACAGAGTTTATTCTTCTCTGGCTTCTATTACTCTGGTAAGTCAAGTATTTGTCTAAATGTTGCTATTGAAATATAATCTCTCTTTTTCTCTCTAGTTCATTTGTGATTTTTTCTTTTCCTTTGGATTTCTATGGTTTCATTACGATGCATTTGGTTGTGATTTTCTTTATGATTATCAGATTTGGGATCCTTTGAGCATCCTGAAACTATGAACTGATCACATTTAACTGTTTTGGAAAATCATTAGTCATTAACTATTCATGTATTTCTTTTACTCCATTCCCTCTTTCATTTCTTGCTATGTCTCCAATTAAATACTTATTAAACTGTATATTCTATATATCTTTTATATGTCTGAATTTTCCATCTTTGTTTTAACCTCTTTATTTCTCATTCTCTGTCACTTATTTTGATACATCTTCCTGGTAATTACTTTTATTTCCAGGTGCTTTAATCTGCTGAATCCATTCACTGAATTGTCAATTATAATTTCTGTGTTCATCAGTTTTTACAATTTTTCTTGGCTTTTTTGTTTCTTTTAGGTCCAAATATGAGCTATCATTACTTTATTTTTATTTCCAATTATCTTTTGAATGTGTAAAGCTTAGCTATCATCTCTTTAAAATATTAAGCATAGCTTTATAACAGGGTATCTCTATAATTTAAATTCATAGAATTGGTATATGCTAGACATTTTATTTAACATGAATTATTTTTAGAAATCATTAGAAAACTAGTATGAAGCTTTATCCCTTCAGAAGGATTATCCCTTTATCCCTTTAGAAGGATTTTTTCCCCTCTATTTTAATTTAAATACTTATTGTTGCAGATGTCTCTCAAATTACCACTTTTGCTGCAATATCTCTTCTTACATTATCATTACAATATTTTCATTATC
This sequence comes from Rhinolophus sinicus, assembly GCF_036562045.2. Taxonomy (NCBI): domain Eukaryota; kingdom Metazoa; phylum Chordata; class Mammalia; order Chiroptera; family Rhinolophidae; genus Rhinolophus; species Rhinolophus sinicus. The sequence goes on along the minus strand of NC_133757.1, from coordinate 75,038,079 downwards.
ATTCAGTTTCTAGTTTAAAACAATTATCATGGTTTACTTTTTGACCCCTGACTTAATATTAATGATTTTTTTGTTATTTTTGTTGTTAATACCAGTAGTAATTTGTCTTTATTAGTAGTTACAATAAGAGCCAACATTTATTTAGCACCTACATGATAAAATGTACTTTAGGTTTACTTTTCATACTTAATTCTGGAAATAACCACATGGGGTAGATGAGTTTGTTAGATGTCCCTTTTCAAACAGTTTTATGGAATGTTAATTGGCAGATATTATGCATATTGAAAAGGTCATAAGATTTGCCGTGCTATATGCCTGTGAAATCATGACTACATTCAAGGCAATGGACATAGTTATCACCCTCAAAAGTGTTCCCCTGCTCCTTTGTAATCCATCCCTCTCACCCCTCCACACGTCCTACCCCTTCCCTAGGCACCTGTCATCTGCTGTCTGCTGCTCAAGATCAGTTTGCATTTTCTATAATTTTATGTAAATGGAATTAGGAGGATGTGCTCTTTGTCTAACATCTTCCACTCTGTATAATAATTTTGAGATTCATTCATGTTATTGTTTGTATCCATAATTTCTTTCTTTTCATTGCTGTAGAGCATTGCACTCTATGGATAAAAAAAAATGGTTTATCCATTCACCTGTTGTGAAATGTTCTGATAATTTCCAGTCATTGCCTATTAAAAATAAATACTCTACAAACATTCATAGTGAAGTCTTTTTGACTAGCCCCTGGATTTGTTCAGACAAGTAATCCGGGTATGCCTTTGCTAGCCACAGGGCCTCAGCTATCCACTACCAGCTGAGAGATGTGGAGGGTTTCATCCACATGAAATCACATCAGATCAAGGGAACCACTTTATAGCCAACGAAGTGCAGGATTTCTTCCATGACCTCAGTATCTATCTAATGTCATACCACGCAGGGCAACATTCTGAGACGCCTAGCTGATTGAGCACGTGAACAACCTGCTGAAGGCGAAGGTGATCCCTCCCCAGCCACTAGCAAAACAACAGCTTACAAGGCTATACATTTTCCAGGATGCAGTATACACAATGAATCAACAACCTCTGTATGAATATGTTACTGTATCCCCAACAGGAAGAATATATAAGTCTGATGAAGACGGAAGCTGGACTTACCCCCATTCACCACCACTCCCAACACGGGGGAGTTTTGGCTTCCTTCTCTCACAAATTCATACTCTGAAAAGTTATAGTTTTGTTTTCCCCGAGAGGACCTTCTCCCTCCAGGTGTCACAACATCAGTCCCACTGAACTATAAATTATGGCTGCCACCCAGGCACTTCAGGTTACTCGTGCTCAGGGACCAGCAGGCAAGAGCAGGAGGCAGGCTTGCCCGGGGTAGTTGACTCCGATCTTCTCAGAAGGAGGTAGGGCTGCTATTACGCAATGGGGGCAGGGAGGATATGTGGCGCTGTCCCCCAAATGATCTACTTTGGTGCCTATCGGTACACCCTTTCCCAACTGGGATTACACATGAACACCATCACCTCAGCCTAACCAAGGACATGGTGCTCAGGGTCTCAGAATGCTTAGGGCTGGGGGTCAAGGTCACAGCTCCAGAGTAGCCACTGATACTGGCAACCGTAGAAGCTGAATTAAACACAGTGCAGACAGAATAATGAGTAGGTCATGGGATGCACTTCGATGGGCACAGAGATGTGTTCACTAAACTCACCTTTAAGGGAGTTGTCGCCCTAGCTGTCAGTTTCTTCAGAATTGCCTCAGTTTGTCCTCCTAGGACAGGCCCTATCCAGGGACTAACTATGCTCCAGGTTAAAAGGCTGGTCACCTGGGATGAGCCACACATCCTTCTAAACTTTCTATGGGGTTGGCAGAGCATTTTTCAGGTCTGTATTACAGGTGGACTTCGTCCCTTTCCCAAATCTACTTCTTGCCCCTTCCTTCCACAGCTATAGCTACCTGGTGGGTACTATGCATGCAGGTGTATACAATGAAAAGAGAGCACGTTGATACCAGTTTCTGCTGCCTTTTTACCAGCAGTCTCCCTCATCATAGTACTAATACGTATATAATGCGAACACACACACACGGATGTCAGCTTCACCTAATGCATACCTGTTTTAACATAACTCAATAATTACTCAAGTACATTGAAAACTAACCTTAATTCATGTAGTTCCCTATCCCTAATCTATTCCTCCTCCCATTAAAGTGGCATTTCTCAAAAAAGAATATGAGAAGGGTTTACGTTTTCCCCTCAGAAGGAGAAAGCATAAAAAAACAAAACAAAAAAGAAAAAACAAAAAACAAAAAAACCATGAAGTAGCTCCTCAGAGATTGAAAGTACATAAAATAGGGGCTTATTATTCATTAGCCCATGAAACAATCATTGGTATGCAGGATGATAAATAAAGCAGTATGTGCTGGTACGTATCACAAAAAAATATAATGTGAGCACATAATATCAATCTAATCCAATACACCTAAAATGTTAAAGAAAATATTATCTTCCTTTTCTGAAATATGTACTACCATATGCAAAAGAAAAAAAAAATTCTTATTTTCACCTGTGACCTTCAGAAAAAAAAAATATATATATATATATATATATATATATATATTATATTTTTAAATTTATTTATATTTTGGTAACTTTAGCACATGGCATAGTGACTATATGTCTGGTTTTTCACCCTTTGGAAGCAGTACGATTAATTTAAAAGCACAGTCCAACCAAACAGCCTATGAATGCTGCTTGCCAAATACCTGCTCAAAAATTCTACCTAGAGTTAACTGTGAAAAGTCATCCTAAAATTCATATTGGAGCATGAAGTGGTGGGGATAGTGACAAGAGATATTTGTGTCTTCATGTGATTTTTAACACATTTGGGTTGAATTCTTCTTGTCAATAATTATATTTAAAAGAGGTAGTCTTACCAGATCCTATTCAATACTCATTTTTCACATTGTAACAAAATATAGATACTGTTTTAGAAAGATACATTTTTTGTAATGTCATCAACGAATGTGCCTAAAGGTAAAGGAACAGTCTGTATATCAAAACACTCTGAGAGTTGCCTAGGCAATGAAGATATAAGCTTTAAAATTGATATTTTAAATCAAGAAATAAAAATGTTATTTACTTTGTAGTTGTCTAGCACACCCAGTGGTGGCACAGACAAAAGTTCAACTTTATTGTCACAGTCTTCCATCATAAAACTGCCAGTAAAGGCAAATAGAGGTTAAAAAAATGGAAAAAGATGAATCATCTGATTATAATTAAAGACAGACAAATAGGCTATATTAAGATCAGAAGTAGATTCCAGAACACCATGGATAAAAAGAGACTTGATATATGGAATAAATCCATCATTTAAACATAATAATCCTAAATGCATATATATCTAATAGAGCTACAGTATTTATGAAGCAAAAAACATGTGAAAATGAAATGAGTATCACAGAAATACACAATTATAGTTGGAGACTTCAACACTTCTTTCCAGTACAACAGTAATTCAGAAAATCAGTAAGAATATAGAAGATCTGAGCAATATTATCAATCAACTTGACCTAATTGACATATATAGAGCATTCCAGCCAACAGGCAGCAGGAAACAATTTTTTAAACTGCACAAGGAACATTTACTAAAATGAAACATATCCTGGGGCATCAAACAAATGTTAACATATTTTTAAAAATTCAAATCACACCAAGTATGTTCTGCATTTAAATTGGAATTGAGCTAAATATCAATTTCAGAAAGATGTCTGGAAAATCACTGAATATAAAAAAATAAATAATATACTCATACATTTAAATTTATTCATGTTTCAAAGGCAAAGTCACAAGAGAAAGAATAGTATATTTAGAATGAATGAAAATGAAAACACTCACAACACCAATTGCTGATGAGAATGTGGCGCAATGGGAACTCTCATTCATCCCTGATGGGAACGCAAAACGTTACAACTACTTTGGAAAATAGTTTGGGTGTTTTGTACAAAACTAAACATACTCTTACCATATGATCTAGTAACTGTGCTCCTCGGTAATTACCCAAAGGAGCTGAAAATTCATTCCACACAAAAACTTGCACATAGATATTTAGAGCAGCTTTATTCAAAATTGCCAAAAACTTGGAAGCAAACAAATTGACTTAAAGTAGGTGGATGGATAAATAAACTGTGGAACATCCAGGCAATGGACTATTTATTCAGCAACAACTAAAAAGAAATGAGCTATCAGCAATGAAAAGACATGGAGTAATCTTAAGTGCAGAGATTACTAAGTGAAGGAAGCCAATTGGAAAGGGGTATGTAGTATATGATTTCAACTATATGACATTCTGGTAAAGGTAAAACTACAGAGACAGTAAAACAGATCAGTGGTTGAGAGAGATGGGGGTAAGGAAGAAGAATAAGAAGAGTGCAGAGGATTTTTTTGGGTAGTGAAAATACTCTGTATTGTATTAATGAATACACATCATTATACATTTGTCCAAACTCACAGAATATACATCACCAAGAGTGAACTACGATGAATACTATGGACTTGATGTAATCTGATATGTCAGTATAGGCTCAGTTGTAACAAATGTAACCACTCTGATGGGGGATGTTGATACGGGGGTAGGTTGTGCATGTGAGAACAGGGGATATATGGGAAATCTCTGTACCTTAAATACAATTTTGCTGTGAATCTAAAAATATTGCAAAAATACAAAGTTTGTTTTTAATGTAACTAATGTATTTAACCAATAGAAGGATGATGTTTAATATGTACCTACCTCCAAATCATTTGGGCCTGTGAATTATGTCTTTGGTTTGGTATAATGTGGTAGAAATAATACAGTGGTACCTTGGTTTTCGAACATAATCCATTCCGGAAGACCGTTTGAGTTCTGAAACATTGGAAAACAGCTGACAGCTAGAACTCAGGATCTTGCACTCAGCAGAAGCCGCTACATGTTCAACTTTGTAGGCATGTTTGAAAACCGAACCATTTACTTCCGGGTTTACAGCATTCATAAACCAAAATGTTCGTCAATGGAGACGTTTGAAAACTAAGGTACTACTATGTCTATGACAGTGTTCTTGGCTGTCTCTGAGAAAGAAGAATAAAAGTGCCTGTTACTGAATATAAAAGGAAGATTTTTACATTTATATAATGGCTACTGTTCGGTACACTCTAGCATTTCTACAAAGTTTGTGTCATATTCCTTTTGTGATCTCCATCATTTACAAATTAATTTCTTCATGTTTCCTCATGATTCAGTTAAACTTGAGTACCTAAAATGTTACTGGGATATAAATCTCAAACTGCCTAATATACCTGGCCAAGAAAGAAAAGAGAACTTTTATATTTTGTGTGTATACAATGATTAGTGTTGCCTATTGAAGGCTTTTTTTCCCCTTTAAATTAAAGTTTATTGGGGCAACAATTGTTAGTAAAGTTACATAGATTTCAGGTGTACAATTGTGTAATACATTTTCTATATCTCACATTGTGTGTTCACCACCCAGAGTCAGTTTTCTTTCCATCACCATATATTAGACCCCGTTTACCTTCTTCTAGAACCCCGCTCCCCCCTCCCCCATTATCCTCTGGTAACCCCTAAACTATTGTCTATGTCTATGAGTTTTTGTTCTTTCAGTTGTTTATCTTGTTCTTTTGTTGTTTTCGATTTATATACCACATATCAGTGAAATCATATGGTTCTCTACTTTTTCTGTCCGACTTATTTCGCTTAGCATTACAATCTCAAGATCCATCCATGTTGTCACAAATGGTCCTATTTCATCTTTTCTTACCGCCGAATAGTATTCCATTATGTATATACACCACAATTTCTTTATCCATTCATCTATGAAAGGACATTTTGGTTTCCATGTCTTGGCCACCGTAAATAAAGCTGCAATGAACATTGGAGCACGCTTGACTTTATGGATAAATGTTTTCAGATTTTTTGGGTAGATACCCAGGAGAGGGATTGCTGGGTCATATGGTAATTCTATTCGTAATTTTTCAGGAACCTCCACACTGCCTTCTATAGTGGCTGCACCAATCTGCATTCCCACCAACAGTGTATGAGGGTTCCTTTTTCTCCACAGCCTCTCCAACACTTGTTACTATTTGTCTTGTTGATGACAGTGATTTTAACTGGGGTGAGGTGATATCCCATTGTCGTTTTTATTTGCATTTCTGATTAGTGATGTTGAGCATTTTTTTCATATGTCTATTTGCCATTTGTTTGTCCTCTGTGGAGAAATGTCTCTTCAGGTCCTCTCCTCATTTTAAATTGGTTTGTTTGCTTTTTGTTGTTGAGTTGTATGAGTTCCTTGTATATTTTGGATATTAGCCCCTTATCGGAGGCACTGTTTAAAAATATCTTCTACCATTCAGTTGGCTGCCTCTCTATTTTGTCAATGTTTTCTTTTGCTATGCAGAACCTTTTAAGATTGATATAGTCCTATTCATTTACTTTTGCTTTTACTTCCTTTGCCTTTGGAGACAAATTCATAAATTACTCTTTGAACCCAAGGTCCGTAAGTTTAGTACCTATGTTTTCTTCTATGCAGTTCATTGTTTCAGGTCTTATGCTTAAGTCTTTGACCCATTTAGAATTAATTTTGGTACATGGTGACAGATGGCAGTCCAGTTTTACTCTTTTGCACGTGGCTTTCCAATTCTGCTAGCACCATTTATCGAAGAGGCTGTCTTTTCTCCATTGTATATTTTTTCATTCTTTGTCAAAAATTATCTGTCCATATTTATGTGGGTTTATTTCTGGGTTCTTAATTCTATTCCATTGGTCTATGTGTCTGTTTTTCTGCCAATACCATGTGTTTTGATTATTGTAGCCCTGTAGTACAAGCCAAAGTCAGGGAGTGTGGTACCTCCAGCATTGTTCTGTTTTCTTAGGATTGCTTTGGCTATTCAGTGTCTTTTGTGGTTCCATACAAATCTGATGATTTTTTGTTCTATTTCTTTAAAAAATGCCATTGGGATTTTGAAGATGATTGCATTAAATCTGTATATTGCTTTGGGTAATATGACTATTATAATTATGTTGACTCTTCCAATCCATGAACACGGAATGTCTTTTCATTTCTTTGTGTCTTCAATTTCTTTTAAGAATGTCTGATAGTTTTCAGAATATAGGTGTTTCGAATCCTTGGTTAAGTTTATTCCTAGGTATTTTATTCTTTTTGTTGCAATTTCAAAAGGAATTATTTTGTTTTGTTTTGTTTTTCTGAGATATTATTGTTAGTATATAGGATTGCAATAGACTTTTGTACGTTTTGTACAGCAACTGTACTGTATTCGTTGATTGTTTCTAACAGCTTTTTGGTGGAGTTTTTAGGGTTTTTTATATAGAGCATCATGTCATCGCAAAGAGTGACAATTTAAATTCTTCATTCCCAATTTGGATGCCTTTCTTTCTCTTGCCTGACTGCTCTGGCGAGGACATCCAACACTATGTTGAAAAGCAGAGGTGATAGGGGACAGCCATGTCGTGTTCCTGAATGTAGAGCAAAGGGCTTCAGTTTTTCATCATTAATTATGAGATTAGCTGAGGGTTTGTCATATATGGCCTTTATTATGTTAAGGTACTTTCCTTCTGTACATATTTTATTAAGTGTTTAATCATAAATGGATGTTGTATTTTGTCAAATGCTTTTTCTGCATCAATTGATATAATCATAAGATTTTTGTCCTTTATTTTGTTTATGTGATGTATCACATTGATGGATTTGCGTATGTTGAACCATCCTTGAACCCTGGAATGAACCCCACTTGGCCGTGATGCATAATCTTTTTAATGTACTGTTGCATTCAATTTGCTAGAATTTTGTTGAGGATTTTTGCATCTGCATTCATCAGAGATATTGGTCTGTAGTTTCCTCTTTTTGTGTTATCCTTACCAGGTTTTCATATCGAGGAAATACTGGTCTCATAAAATGAGTTAGGAAGTACTGTCTCTTCTTCAATTTTTTGGAAGAGTTTGAGCAGGATTGGTATTAGATCCTCTTTGAAGATTTGGTAGAATTCACTGGTGAAGCCATCTGGTCCTGGACTTTTGCTTTTGGGAAGGTTTTGGATGACTGATTCAATTTCCTTACTGGTGATCAGTCTATTTAGATTTTCCAGTTCTTCATGATTCAGCCTAGGAAGGCTATATGTTTCTAAGAACTTGTCCATTTCTTCTATGTTATTGAATTTGGTGGCACATATTCCTTCATAGTATTTTTGGATGATCCTTTGTATTTCTGTGGCATCCGTGATAACTTCCCTCTTACATTTCTGATTTTGCTTAGTAGTATCTTTTATCTTTATCCCAGTGAGTCTAGCCACGGGTTTGTCAATTTCATTAATCTTTTCAAAGAACCTGCTCTTTGTCACATTAATTTTTTCTATTGTCTTTTTGTTCTCTATTTCATTTAGTTCTGTTCTGATTTTTATTATTTCCTTTCTTCTGCTGACCTTGGGATTCATTTTTGCCTCTTTTTCTGGTTCTTTAAGGTGTAACATGACATTATTTATTTGGGATTTTTCTTGTTTCTTGAGATAGGCCTGCAATGATATAAATTTCACTCTTAAAACTGCTTTTGCTGCATCCCAAAAATTTTGGTAGGATGTATTTTCATTGTCATTTGTTTCTATGTATCTTTTGATATCTTGTCTTATTTCTTCTTTGACCCGGTCATTTTTTAAAAGTATGTTGTTTTATCTCCACATATTTATGGTTTTTCCTGCTTTCTTTTTGCAATTGATATCCAATTTCAAAGCCTTGTGATCAGAGAATATGCTTGGTATAATTTTAATCTTCTTAAATTTGCTGAGGCTGATTTTATGTCCCAATATATGGTCTATCCTTGAGAATGTTTTATGTGCACTAGAAAAAAATGTATAGTCTGATGTTTTAGGATGAAGTGCTCTATAAATGTCACTTATGTCCATTTCATCTAATGTGTCATTTAGGGCTGCTATTTATTTTCTGTTTGGGTGATCTATAAGTAGCTTTCAATGATGTATTTAGGTCCCCTAGTATAATTGTGTTTTGGTGAATTTCTCCCTTTAGTTCTGTTAGTAGTTGCTTGGTATATTTCGGTGCTCCCTGATTGGGGGCATAAATATTGATGACTGTTATGTCTTCTTGTTGTATAGTCCTCTTTATCATTATGAAATGTCCATCTTTGTCTCTTTTTACCTTTTTCACCCTGAAGTCTGTTTCATCTGATATCATTATGGTTACATCTGATTTTCTCTGGCTACCATTTGCTTGGAGTGTCAATTTCCACCCTTTCACTTTGAGTCTATGCTTGTCCTTGTAGCTGAGATGTGTCTCTTGGAGGCAGCTTATGGTTGGGTTAGTTTTTTGATCCAATCTGCTACTCTGTGCCTCTTTATTGGTGAGTTCAGTCCATTTACATTTAGGGTGGTTATTGATATGTGAGGATTTCCTGTCATTCTATCTTTAGTGTTCTGGTAAGACTGTGTCTCCATTGTTTCTTTGCTTTTTTGTTGTTGTCTATTATTTCTGTGTGGTGGTATTCTATGATGTTTCCCTCTGTTTCTTCTTTTATTACGGTATATATTTCAGTTCTGGATTTTTTTTGAGTGGTTACACTTAAGTTTATGTAAAAGAAAGTTTGATATTTAGAGTATTCCATTTTCTTCAGCATGCTTACATTCTTCATTCTCATATTCCGGTTCAGGCCTTTACTCTCCCCCTTTTTATGATTTAGTTGCCACAAATTGTCCCTGTTGATGGTGGTCGAATAGCCTCCTCAGTATTTCTAGTAGTGCAGGTAATGGGTTAGAAAATTCCCTCAGCTTCTGTATGTCTGGAAAGGTCTTTATTCCTCCTTCATATCTAAAGAATATCTTTGCTGGATATATTATTCTTGGCTCATGATTTCTCTCTTTCAATAGTTTGAGTATTTGGTTCCACTCCCTTCTGGCTTATAGAGTTTCTACTGAAAAATCTGATGATAATCAAATGGGCTTTCCATTTTCAGTTACCAGCATCTTTTCCCTAGCTGCCTTGAGGATTCTTTCCTAGTCGTTGATTTTTGACAACTTCAATACAATGTGCTTTGGAGAAGGCCTGTTGGGGTTGAGGTAATTAGGTGTTCTATTTGCTTCATGGATTCGAGGATCCAGTTCTTTACATACTTTTGGGGAGTTTTCATCAACTATTTGTTTGAATATACTCTCTGTTCCCTTCTCTCTTTCTTCTCCTTTTGGTATGCCCATTATTCTTACATTGTTCTTTCTGATGGTGTCAGAAAGTTCTTGTAGAGTTCTTTCATTTCTTTTAAGTCTTAAGTCTCTTTCTTCTTCCATCCATATCATTTCCAGATTTCTATATTCAATGTCATTGATTCTTTCCTCCATCTGGTGTACTCTACTACCTAAGCTGGCTATTTCATTCTTAATTTCTTTTATTGAGTTCTTAATCTAAGGAAATTCTATTTGGTTCTTTTTTAAAATTTCAATCTCTTTAGTAAAATGTTTATTTTGTTCTTTCATTGTGTTTCTGAGTTCATTAAACCACCTCTCTGTATTTTCTTGCATCTTGTTTAGTTTTTTAAGAACTGCAATCTTGAATTCTCTATCCTTTAATCACATATTTCCATATTTTTTTAATTCATTTTCTGGAGACTTTTTGTTTTCTTTCTGAACTGTCTTGTTGTGTTCATTATTCATGGCAATTAATGATTTATTATTTCTCTTCCTAGACATCTACAGGATTGGGTTCTGCAACAGGTTGATAGACAGAGGTCTTTCGTTTTCCAGTAGGTATTGGTAGAATGTTTTATTTTCTAACTACTGCCTTTTATTCTCTCTCACCCTGTAGTGTTATGTTTTCTCTGCATTTTTCTAGCTTCTCACACAGTGGTGGGATTCCCTGGAAGGTGGGCTTCTCCTCTGTTAACAGTTCACCTGGGTCATACAGCACCGCCTCCGTTGGGGGATGTGGAGAGCTTCTGAAATTCCAAAGCTCTTCCTACACCATATGCAGAGCCCACGTGCTTCAGCAGCTTTGTTTACTCCTGCAGGGTTCTGCCAAGATCGATGGGGACAGGGTGGGGATGGGTTTTTAAAGGTGGCCCAGAGCAATGGCAGCGACCACCACCACAACCGGTCCTGTTTCCACAGCTCCCTCCCGTTTGCTGGAACTAGTTGGGCTACAAGTCCGTGTCTGCGGACCACAGTTCTCAGAACTGCAAATATTCTGTTGTTTTGATCTGACACTGCTACTGTTCCGCTTCTAGCACTGGGCAGGTGGGAGCAGGGTGAGCTCTGGGAGGGGAGGGAGGAGGCGGCTAGTCTCAGTGCCTAAGGCTCCATTCTCTGCTCGGCAGTGAGGGCTTAAACCACTGTTTTCAGCCTTCTTCCCTCAGTCTTTGCTCTGAGGTCTCTGCCGTGAGCGTTGGGTTCAGCCGTGTTATATGCTGCCCCCTCAGCCCTGTGGGCCATAAGCGGATCCCTAGCAGTCCGAGTTCTTCCCTTTCCCGCAGCTGCGGTAGTTCCAGGAAGCAGCGAGCTCGGAGCACCGAGCTAGGTCTGCATCCTGTGCCCATGTGGCCCCATCTCCACACTTTTCCCTTTCCTCCTGCCCCGTTTGTGCAATTTGCCCACCTTTAGGTGATTTCAGTAGTGCACCTCTTCATCTTGTCTGTTTGCTGCACAGGGAGTCCTTTGTGGAGTTGTAATTGTTCAATTTGTTGTAAATTCCAGGGGAGATTTGAAGAGGCCCACCTCCTGCTGCCATTTTTATCAGGATTTCCTTAGGAGGCTTTTTAGTGCACTAATGAGTGGCTGGAATTCTCGAGAGTTACTTCATTGACTATCTTTAATCAAATTTGGATTAAGAGAAAGGGATGTGTGACAATTTAAGAATTCTGTTTTCCTAGGATGTAATGTAGTCAAATTGGGGCTTCTCCCTTCTCCAGGTAAAATTTGAATTTGTAATATTGATTTTGAATATTGCAGAAGGCAAATATCTCTTGACTTTATATTTTAATTAACTTTCACACACACTTGGGAAGTTCTCACACTCTGCTAAACCCTGCATTGAATGTCTAGAAGACTCAGAGTTCAGATTATATGGTCACAAAGCTCACAAGTGCAGAAGGAGAACTGTCTTGAGTATGTTAGGACATGGTTGAATCAATGAGAACAAGTTAGATGGCAGGATTCTTACAAGCCTTCTGCTACCGATTGCCTTGTTGTTAACTAGTTTTATAGAATAATAAGCTGCTTGTGCAATTGAAAATACTTTCCCTCTCTTACTATTTAAAGTCTAACTTAGGAGCTAGTTTCCTTATGTTACTGCCTAGCTCTCCAAAAATCATATTCTAATGAGAAGTATCCATATCAGAGGATTTCATTTGAAGTGTGATGATAGCTTAACAGGAAAATCATCAGGTTACCAAAAAGTAAAATATAATGTTAATAAGAATAAAAAAATAATTGCATTTTATTTCTATTAAACTTTTAAAAGAAAGATAAACTAAATGTAGTAAATTTATTTAATAATTTTGTTTTATTCATTCTCCACTTCCAAAGTTATATCTAGAAACAGAAATTTTATTTATGGTTTGAGTTGTAATGGAATCTGAACTTTCAGCCTGGAGAAATTAATGGCAAACATACCAAGGGCTTTGAGGCTCTTCTTATGATTTTGGTAAGATACTTAATGATTTTATCATTAGTTAAATAATTTGTGATTTTGGTAAAATAATTTAGTCATAATTTGGTCAGTTATACTATTTAAGTGTTACTGTGTTTTGAGGTTATCCCATTTGCTATGATCAAGGTGGAGTAAAAGATTGGTTGAATAGGTTTATGGAAAATAGTGACTATTGAAAACAACAAGAGAAATAGGACTAAATTAGGGCAAGATATGTGTCACTGTGCAATAACAGTCTTTTTATTTGCAGTCATTGTATGCTCTTCTCTCTTGAATACGAACTGTTCCAAAATTCCAAATTTGACTTTTTCTTCTTTTGTGCATTGAGAGAATGTGTTCTCAATTTGCCTTCATGTGATGAAAGATTTGACTTTATGTTTAGGTACTCGGTCTGTATTTTGGTGTGCTGCTAAAGGATCTTCACCAAGATTTCCTGTTACATTATGTCTTTTCTTTAAAAGTTAGTTTTTATTTTTTTTTGACAGTGAAAAAAGTACAACGTGAATACATAAGAAATGCAAAGTAGTATGCAAAGCAGTGACCTCCTTCTGAGCTGAACTTCTGCTATCCTCATCATGATTTTATTCTTACTATTTAGTGAGAGACACAATAGCCCATACTTATTATTTTTTTATTACAATGTGGTATAGAAATTCTATGCAAATATAAGAGGTAGATCTTAAGAAAAATTCTGACCAGAGGTGCAAGACATTACAGTAGAGAGAAGAGCTTTTATCTTTCCAATGGGTGTTCTACAAATGGTTCTCAAAAAACAGACAGAACAATAAAGAAAAGAGATATTTACTTTTCATTTTCCTTATAACTGCCTGCACTTGTTGGCTTTTCCTGGAAATGTATGTGAAGGAAAAGAAACAGAATAGAAACTGAAACAATTATGAAAATGATCTTATGGTTATTTTCTGCATTTATAATAGCTAAAAAAGAGCTTTCAAATCTTACTGCATAAAGACAAAATACACCATTTATGATTCTGCTCACAAAGACATTAATTGTAAAACAGAATTTAAGAATCAATGGGTGCAAAATATTATTTATTAATAAATAATTAAATTTAGCAAAAAAATTTGGATTGTTACTAGAAAAGAAAGTATTTTGATCTTGGCAAAACTCTACATAATTAAACATAAAGAAAAATGAGTCACTGTGAGTTCATTAAATGCACTTTATTCATAGCATCACCGTAGCAGCAGGCTGTCGTGCGCTTCCAAAATAAATGTTAATAAATGTTAAGTATAAAATAAGGCCAGAGACATTGTAGTAATTCAGGTCTCTCTCCCATCAAGATGTTCATAAATAATATGATGTACCTCAGAAATCTAAACTTTTATTATTAAACATGATTTAACTAGTCTCAAGTTCTGCACACTTTCTAATTTTCCTGTAGCCACTAAACAGGTATGAGATACTTTATATACGTTAATTATGGGTTTGTTTCTTAGAATATTTGAAATGTATACATTTTAAAAATCTTCAACAATGCAGTCTTAATTAAGTATGTTGTTGACACCATATTATGCAACAAAGATACAAAACAGAAAAATAAACATGACTTGTTTAAGCAACTCTACCAGGCTATTAATTAGGTAATACTATTTTATATTTTAAGTGACCCCCAAATGCAATTCTTGGCTATTCTCAGTTTCCTCAATTGTATATTAAATTATCTCCAAAAGTTATATATTTCACCACTTTTTTCCTTTACGATAAAGATTCAATTCTTCAAACATTCTAATAAGACAAATACAAATTTCAGTAAATATGTTTTTTTATATATTTGGTGAAAGGCAGGGTTCTTTACCCAGTGTGTCAGATATAAAATAAGTTATTAATGTTATTCTCTTTAAAAATATGACTAATTCCAATGTCTTAAAAGCTGTTCTATTAGAACAAGATAACCATCAATGTGCGCATATAGCTGTAAAGCTCGAGGTGGGACTTAAACTCTTTCAATGTCAAGTATAGAGAAGCATATTCTTCTGATTAGGCATTATTGTTATATTCTAGAGTGTCTTTATTACTTGTGGCATTGACACCTTATCTCAATATTGGGGAACATAATTTTTTGAAAGCTTATTTATATCATCATAGGAAGCTAGACATTCAGTTGCCATAATATCAATTAGTGTTAGAAATTAATTCATTTAAATATTAAATCTCTCTTTATATTATAGTCTCCTGAAATTATAGCCTATACTACCTTAGAGTGAAACACTTATTAAATCCCTAGTATGCACCAAAACTGGTGCTGTGTAATTTGCATACAATCTTCACAATAAAGTTTATTATAATTTTTAGACATATTCTAGATTTATAAATAATTGACATACTTTGTTTTTTTTGTTTGTTTTTGTTTTTGTTTTTACAAATGAGGCAACCTAGAATGTGAGGCCAAAATGGACTGAGCAAATGTTATTATACATTACGTAGCTAATTCAAATGTAGCTCTATCTAACTCTAATAATAATGCTTTTTCCACCACAGATTAATCACCATAGTAAATAATAAAATAGAATGTTAGACACATACAAAGTAGAAATCAAAATATTAATGTATTTATTGAACAGGCATTATCAAAGGATAGCCATTTTTTATAAGAAACGCAACACTTTTTTGTTCAAATCACTTTTTTTTTAAAACATTTTTTTAAATTAGTTTCGGGTGTACAAAACAATGTAATAGTTAGACATTTATCATTTATGTCCCTCACACAGTGATAACCCCTCTCCCCCCATCTGCTACCCCTCTGACATCTCATACAGCCATTACATTTCCATTGTCTCTATTCTTAATGCTGTACCCACTTCTTCTTGTAACTATATATATATATATATAAAATTGTAGTTGACATTCTTGTAAATATATATATCATTGTAGTTGACATTCATTATTGTTCAGCTTCAGCTTCAGGTGTACAGTGCAGTGATCAGGCATCTACATTATCCCTGAGGTGGTCTCCCTAACGAGACAAGTTCCATCAGATACCCTACAAGATCTTTACAACATTATTGATTACATTTCCCAAATTGACTTTCGTATCCCCATGGCAATCTTGTGGTTACTGATTATGCTTTCTAATCCCCTCACCTTCCCCCTTATCCCCAACCCCCCAATCCAGCAACCCTCAGTTTTTTCTCTATGTCTCTGAGACTGTTTCTGGTTAGTTCATTCATTTCTTATTTTCTTTAGATTCCATATAAGTGAGATCATATGGTATTTGTCTTTTCTCTCTCTTTCTTTTTCAATTAGCATAATGTTCTCTAGGTCCATTCATATTTTTGCAAATTCTAAGATTTCATTCTTCTTTATGGCTGCATAATACTCCATTGTATAAATGTTATCTTAGATGTATGTTTGATTTGTATCTGTAGAAACCCATTGCTTTGACATAACAGAAGAAATGCATTCTCACTGCTAAGATCTCAAGTTAAACTGAGTTTATTAGTCACCTCTTCATAGATACATTTGATGCTTGTTATAATCTTGTTTTCTTTTTCTTCTCATGCTGCATATGTACTCATTTTTATTCAACTGTCTTGTTCTTCTTTTCCTTTATCAATATGTGAAGTTCTATTTTTTTATGTGATATTATGTTTATGTAATTTAACTTATAATTTTAAGGCAGTAAGTTTGCTATGTTAGTTTAATTTTGGCTTACATTTGCTTGGTTTTTTTTTTTTTAATCATTTAAAACCCTTTCTACATTTCCTTTGTACTTGTTACAAATGCAGACCCCGCAATGTGAGAACTTGTTATTCTGTAAAATCTGAGTAGCCTTCTCTTTCAATGCATGCATTTAAACTATGTTAATGAAATTGCCATATTACTAACATTTATTTTCATCATTTTTTAATGCTTATTATTTACAGCATTTAATTTTTGAGTAATATTTTTCTTTCCAGGTTTCCAAGGGATAAAATATGTTCTGCTGATTTGAAATTTGTGCTTACTACTTTTTTCATTTGTTCATAGTCTTTAAGTACCATACCTGCATTTCTTTACCACTAGTGAATTAATGTTATCAGCAACTCTGTGTGCTTCCTAACTTTACAATTACTTCAGAACACATTAATGTTTATTTGGCTCCTTCATCCCTCACTCCCCCAACTCGATTCAGAACACTTCCATCATACAATTTTATTCATTACATTGGAAATGAGAGAACAAAAAGTGTAATTATAATTTTTAATGAAATAAAAAATGAGGAGAGTAAACAATCTAAATGATTTTCAAATCACTGAAAGAACATCAGTTACAATGCAAATACTTGTAAATTGAGTTCCAAAGCTACATACTCTTTAGAAAAACTATGTAGTCAACAAAATTGCAACAGACACAAAATAATGGAAATTATGTAATAAAGATTAAAAAAAACAGGCATGATATTTTAACAAAATACAGGTAAACTCATGTTTATTTAAAAAAGTGCAATGAACAATATACACTGGATCATCTTGTGCAGTTGAAACACCTAGAGAAAATGACAGTATAACTAGATGGCAGATAAAAAGTTATGAATAGATAAGAAACACTCTTTCTTCCAGAAATTAAATTAAAATATAACCAGGTAAAAATGAAAACCAATTATTTTAAGACACTCGCCTTCCTGTGCCATCCCTATGAGATTCTGGCACCAGAATGAGATTACTATGAAATAAAATTTAATATATCATCTATACTTTTGGGTAAATATCCTACTTCCTCTGCTTAATTTGACCCTTACTTTAGAAATGTTGCAAAGATGTACTCCCAACAGTTTTATAAACTACTTCACCATCCCCTCTCTCCTGCCAACACTTGTGCACAAACACGCATGCACACACACACAGTTTACTTGGAACAGTACTTAATTCCTTTCCAGCATTTAATTTCTATTCCAATTTTTCAGTCTTCACTCTATGCTAACAAAATTATGTGCTGTTGAACACATTATTACCGTGTTTCCCTGAAAATAAGACCAAGTCAGACAATCAGCTCTAATGTGTCATTTGGAGCAAAAATTAATATAAGACCCAGTATTATATTATATTCCATTCCATTATATTATATTATATTCCGGGTCTTATATTGTAGTAAAATAAGACCGGGTCTTGCATTAATTTTTGCTCCAAAAGATACATTAGAGATGATTGTCTGTCTAGGTCTTATTTTGGGGGAAACACGGTACCAGCGTTCTAGTTGTTCTTATTCTTTTATTTTGAAATAGTCATCATTTCTTCTTAACTTCCTACTCTATTTCAAAAGTCACCTAAAATGCTGTAGACTTAATAAGACCTTTTCTCATTTTCTGCCACTATTCAAGTTTTCAACTTGTTTTTTTTAATTAAATTTATTGGCATGATATTAGTTAACAAAATTACATAAGTTTCAAGTGTACATTTCTGGAATACATTCTATATATCACATTGTATGTTTACCACCCAGAGTCAGTTTTCTTCCTGTCACCATACATTTGACCCCCTTTACCTCACCTTATTCTTTTGAATTTTTCTAGAAAGGTGTAATCTTCTTAAAGCAATTACACTAATTTGTTTTAAATAATAGCCTACTTTATGCTTTTATCACTTATTTAACTTATTTGAGAACAATATCATGTCTTCATAACACGTTTATTAAATACTGTTAACTGTTATCATGTAATATCATAAAAGTTAGTTCTCAAAGCAACGATATGAACTATATATGAATGTTATCTCATGGTCCAGATAAAACAATTGAATGCTAAGTTAGTTTGTAAATTACCAAAGATGACACAGCTAATAAGGTGCAGGGATGCGATTTTAACCCCATATAGCTACATCCAGAGCCATCTTTTTTAAATATTCTATTTTAGTGCTGGACATCTAAAATATATTAACTTTACTCATCAATTAATTTTAATTTAATTGATTACGATTCATTTAATGCCCACTATGTATCAATCTGTTTTAGGTCATAGGTTTAAAACAGTGTACAAAACAGACAAAATATCTTCCCTTTCTGAAGCTTACATTACTTTTCCCTAAACAAAGAATAATACCAATAAATCACAGTAAAAGTTAATAACTATTATTGTGCTCTGTCATGAATTTACTAGTTAATTCTTTAAGATAAATCAAAAAAGTGGCTGTTGTTGTTATTCCCATTTTACAGATGATAACAATGAGGTTTTCTTAGTTGAGGAATTTTAAATTGCCATATTCCTAAATTTAGAATATCAGTTCCATCATAAACATTATCACTGAACTATATGATGTGCGAGTGTTTTACAGCTTTATGTAGGATACACATAAAATATAACATTGGTAGAGCAAACTATCATGGGACTACACATATTAGAAAAAGTCACTAGAAAAACAGGTTAAAAGATTAAGGCTGTCTAGGTTCCTAAAACTTTTTAATCATAGGAAAATGATTATGTATAATTATGGTCAACAGAGCAGTGAGGAGTTTAAGACTTCAGTGTTGATTAATCAGAGTGAGTAATTGGTCTCTGAATATGTTTGATGGATGTGAAGTATGAAGACATGGAGTTTTATAACACTGATTTTATATATATTTTAAAAATCCATAAATCTTTCAGCTTTCAAGAAGGAGGAGGAAAGCAAGAGTGAATATAAAGCAAGTATAAATACCAGGGCATATGAACAGAGATATCAGGACAGTCAGAAAGCAAAAATTAAGTGAAAATAGAAGGGAATGGGAGGGTAAAAGACGTGTGTGCCCAATTCAAGATGATGTCTCTGCCCATGTAACACTGGGTATTGATTGTGCAGAGTAGAAAACAGCCTGAACCAATTTACCAAGTTCTGAAAAGATAAGCTTTGGCCTTGCAGTCTTTGACAGTGTTTCTCACCTTTTCAGTTAACAAAATGCTAGATCTTTATAAACCAAGAGTAAAGGAAGAAGATACAATATGAATCAATGGCAATAGTTGTAGAACTCTTTTTTTCCTCTTAATCCATTATTACTTAATTTTTTATTTTAATTCAAGTTGCAATCCAATTTCCTCTTTTTACTTATAAAATAAGTATAATAATGCATACATAGGAAACAGTTTTGCTGATTTCTCTTGGGGAATTAAAGTTCCAAACAGACATAATGACACAATTATCCAGTTTTAAACAATGGTATGTGGTTTAGTTGACTGAAATGGGCCTAGCACTTCTCAAGTAGAAAGATGTCGTCATTTGATTAACCTAACAAAGCACAATTATTATATTGCTGTTTGCAGTTTCACAGATAAACATCTTTGCTCTTCTTCTGCTTTCAAATTGCAGGTATGAAGTAGTTATATTGGAGTTTAGCTCTGGCTGTGTAAATATTTAGCAAGTTTCTGGGACATCTTTCCCAATGCAATTTGTTAAGTAAGACCTACAAGGAACATCTGATACATGTATTAATTCAATTAGAAATATGTATTCAACAATCATTATACATCCGTCAGTGTTCTAAGATACGTAGATACTGTGAGGATGAAAATGCTCAACAACATTTCTATCATTCTATTCTATTAGGTTGGTGCAAAAATAATTGTGGTTTAAAAGGTTAAAAATAACTGCAAAAACTGCAGTACTTTTGCACCAACCTAATAATATTTTCCAAAGGACAAAAGTACATGCTTCAGCTAATACCAGTCACATTTAGAAATTGCTAAAAACTTGGGTTTCCTTTGTATTTATTTATTTATTTAAATTTGTATTATTTCAATTGACTCGGAAGGAGAAAACTTATCAAGAAAATGTAGCCTATATGAAGATAGCTTTCTGAGTTTAAATGAGGACAAAAGTGCAGGGCTACTTTCAGCAACATTTTTCTGTCTTCCGAGGTAGCTCCACACAGATCACTTGAACACAGTCAGTGCAACCACCTGTTCTACAGGAAGATTTTTTTACCAAAAAAATTATTGTAGTGTCATGATATAATGTCCAGACACACCACTATATTCCATGTATAGTGTGATGAAGTCTGGAATTTTGAAGACACTTTTTTTTTTTTTTTTGCACAGTTAGTTCTGAATGGTTTTCAGTTAACCAATGATTAATTTCTTAGAGATCACAAGATTCTTAGTTCCAACAAATAATAAAAATACCAATGATCACAAACAATATTAATAGCAACAGAAATGTTTAAAATGTTACAGAAAAATTTGTACTTATCACTGAAAGTAGTGCAACATAGTGTCGAGTCTTAGGAATTTACACATGAAATCAATATTGCAATAAACTAGACTGTATAATGGCAGATTATAGAGAATTGTTGGACTGTGTTATATCTATCAAATCATGGGTATATTTTTAATAGTAAGTGCACTCGGGCCTTGTGCATAGAAATCTGGGTTCTCTGCTTTGCAGTATATTAAAGTGATTAGTAATTTTTAGAATTATAATTTCTGACAAAAATTTTATAATATGTACTTTTCATAGTCCTTTATAAATGCAACATAAAATAATAATTCCTCCTTTATCATTTTTTCATTATGGCTTTAAAAACTTAAGTACTCTTTATGAAAGCGTTGATTATCTAATAGCAATCTAAACCTATTCTAAGGGAAATGACTTCTTTAATTTATGATTATTTCTCACTGAGAGATGGGCGTCAATCTTTTTTACATTTTGTATAGAAACAAGTGTGCTAACCAAATTCTTTACAATTCCAAATCTCATATTTAATTTCTGCTGTTCTCGCTCTGAATTGTCTTGATATTATGCCCTCACATTCACTTCAAAAACAATGTCCCATATGTCAGACCCTCATCATCTCTCCCTGGGCTGTGAAAATAGCCTCCCTATGGTTTTCTAGCCTCACATTTCTCCCATTTATACTAAATTTCCACCTTTCCAGAGTATAATTCAAAAGCATAGAAGTGACTAATATACTCCTTTTCATAAATCTTTTACTTGGATCTCATTTCAGAATCAAGTGCAAAAAATGGTCAGCTGTGGACTTAAGATGCTTTACAATCTGAGTACATTCTAAAATCCTGGTTCAGCCCCAGCATGCTCCCTTAAACCTTACACTTTTTTCTTACCAATATCCTGAACTTTTAATTAAAAAATAAAAAAATCACCTCTCTCCAAATCCTACTGTATTTCCTCCATCATTTCTATAATCTGTAAGCAGAACACTTAATTTATTTTCCATTTACCTTCCCATTTCTCCCATCTGTTAAATCTATAAATGAAACCCACTATATTCCTATGAGAACAGAACAGTTATTTTCCTGTTTCATGTAATTTGTAGATAACATGCAATTGGAAAAAACAAAACAAAACAAAACAAAAAACTAAAGGTCCACATAACCATATATTTATATATCAAATATTTGTGTGTGTGTATTTCTGCTATGTATGGTTAGATGATATGATATCCAAGTCATAAAACCCTCATGTGTGTGGTGCCTTCCCTATACCCAAAGGATAGAAATATTTTTATCTCCAAGATGAGGGACACCAAGAAGAATGTCAATAAACAAGATATAAAATCAATGTACAAAAGTCCACGGCATTCTTATATGCTAACCATGAAATTTCAGAAAATTAAATGAAAAAGCAAACTAAAAAAACAATTCCTTTTGCAATTGAAACAAAAAGAATAAAATATCTAGGAATAAACTTAACCAAGGATGTGAAAGACCTGTACATTGAAAACTATAAGACATTTTTTAAAGAAACTGAAGAATACACACAGAAATAGAAAGATATTTCATGTTCATGGATTAGAGGAATCAACATAGTTAAAATGGCCACATTACCCAAAGCAGTATACAGATTTAACATGATCCCCATCAAAATCCAAATGGCATTTTTTAAAGAAATAGAACAAAAAAAATCATTACACTTGTATGGAATCACAAAAGACCCTGAACAGCTAACGCAATCCAAATGAATGAATACATACATACATACATACATACATACAAAGACAGGAGCTATCACACTCCATGACTTCGATTTATACTACAAAGCGACAATAATCAAAGCAACATGGTATTGGCAGAAAAACAGACACACAGTCCAATGAAACAGGATTGACAACCCAGAAAAAACCCACCCACATATATATAGGCAGATAATTTTCAAAAAAGGAGCCAAAAGCATGCAACGGGGAAAAGAAAGTCTCTTCAATAAATGATGCTGGGAAGGTGGAAAACTACATGGAAAAGGATGAAAGTAGACTGCTATCTGTCACCGTATACCAAAATTGTAACTGAAAATGGATCAAAGACCTAAACATAAAACCTGAAACAATAAAATGCATAGATGAAAGCATAGGTTCTAAATTTATGGACCTTGGGTTCAGAGAAGATTTCATGAATTTGACCTCAAACGCAAGGGAAGTAAAAGCTAAAATAAATGAATGGGACTATATCAAACTTAAAAGCTTCTGCACTACAGAAGAAACCATCAACAACAACAAAAAAAGGAGGCAAACAACTGAAGGGGAGAAGATATTTGCAAATGCCTCCCATAAAGGGCTAATATCCAAAACATATAAAGAACTCTTACAACTCAACAATAAAAAACAAACAAACAAACAAACAAACAAAAAAATTTAAAATGGGCAGAAGACCTGAATAGACACTTCTCCCAAGAAAACAAACGGCCAACAGATAATAGGAAAAAATGCTCAACTTCACTAGCAGATAGGGAAATGCATGCAAGTCAAAACCACAATGGGATACCACCTCAAATCTGTTAGAATGCCTGTTATTAACCAGACAAGTAATAACACGTGTTGGAGATGCTGTGGAAAAAAAGGAACCCTCATACACTGCTGGTGGGAATGTAAATGGTACAGCCCGTATGGAAAACTGTATGGAGGTTCCTCAACAAGTTAAGAATAGAATTACCACATAACCCAGCAATCCCTCTTCTGAGTATTTACCAAAAAAATCTGAAAACATTTATCCGTAAAGATAGATGTACCCCGGGGTTCATTGCAGCTTTATTGTCAGTGGCCAAGACATGGATATGACCAAAGTGTCCTTCCACAGATGATTGGATAAAGAAGATGTGGAACATATGCACAATAGGATATCACTCGGCCATAGCAAAGATGAAATACTGTCATTTGTGACAACACGGATGGATCTTGAGTTTATCGTGCTAAATGAAATAAGTCAGACAGAAAAAAGCCGTATGATTTCACTCATATGGGATATAAACCTGAAAACAACACAGGAACAAGACAAACAAAAATGCAGACACAGACACAGTTTAATGGTTACCAGAGGGTAAGGGGATGGGGGATGGTAGATGAGGGAAAAGTGGATCTAATATATGGTGATAGAAGGAGAACTGACTCTGGGTGGTGAACACACAATGCAATATGTAGATGATGTATTATAGAAATGTACACTTGAAACCTATGTAATTTTACTAATAAGTGTCACCCCAATAAATTTAAACAAACAACTGATACAGGCATGTTAATCTGGAAAATTGATAAAAATTTCTTTTCCTGAAGGAAAAAGTTATTGTTTACACCAAAGTAGCATTCTTTTTACTTATTGAATGACAAACTAGAGTTGATTTCATAAAATTGGCAGATATGATGAAGACAACATATGGATGGGTCTTGCTTTTTAAGTCAAATCTCACAGTTCTGTTTTTAAGTTTTGTAATGTATACCATATAATATATACCATATAATTTAATGTAGCTATTAATGTAGTTGATTTAAATGTATCTATGTTTTTCCAGTTGTTGATTACTATTTGTTCCAATTTTTTTTATGCTTTTCTTTGTTTTCCATGATCCTAGAGTACATTTTTCTAATTATTTTTGTGTTACTATTGTATGTAACAATTTTATGTCAATACCGGCAAAGTAGTTAGATCCTAGGATTTACAATTTGTATCTTTGATTTATCCCAATTTGTATTCAAATAATATTATACTACTCCTCATGTATTGTAAGAACATTTGAAAAGTTCACTTTTACTTCTTCTATTCTTCATGCTATCATCATGCATTTTACTGTTGCATATATTATAAACCCCATAATGTGTCATTTATTTTGCTTTAGCCTCTCAATTCACATCACAAATAACATAAGAAAATAATTATCTAACCTCTTCATTTATTTTCCCTTTAGATACAACTTTTTGTATCATAAAGCGTTCTACCTGAACTTCCTTTAAGATATTTCATGGAATAATGTGATAGAAATTAATTGTCTCAGTTTTTTTTCCCAAGAAAATGTACGTTGTCTTAATTTTTGAAAGCTATATTTTCTATGTGTGTATTAAAATCAACTTTTCTAAATTTCTGAACTTTTATGGTATTATTTCATTATTTTGGCCTGCATTGTTTGATGAGATTACTGTAATTCTCATTTTTATTGTTTTCATTTTCGTATAATGTATCCTATTTTTTCATGCAAAACCTGTAGTTGCTATTGATTGCTTTGTTTGTTCTTTTTAAATTTTTGTACAGACTTTTCTCATTGGTGGAGTTTCTCCACTTAAGCACAAGACTACTAAAAATTTTTTTCTGCCTTTACAACTCTACTTTCTCACTCCAGGTCCTCTTGATACTCCTTGCATTGAAAATTTTGCCTATGGATTATTTATTATCTAGCATTTACATTTATTTCTATTGTGTTTTTAATATCTGAAAAATATCTTCTGAAGGAAGCCTAATGTATATTTACTCCAGTGGCTTCTACTAGATTAAATTTTACATATATGCATCATGAGACTGTAGAAAATTCCACTCTACTGTTCAGACCAGCCTCCTAAATCTATGGCTTTCCCACAGCAGAATATAACAAATGCTCTGTAGAGTAATCTTGCCACGTGTTGAAGTACTTCTACATTCCAATGTCACACCAGTTTCCACAATTTCCAAAATCTCTGCTTATATTTCTTTCTAGTAACATAGTTCACTCTGCCTATGGTAATCTTCAGCCTCAGGAAATAAAATAGCCTGTAAATAGCAGCTCTACTTAAAAGGGCTCTTCTTTCGCTGGCATTTTAGTTCATACAGTCTCCATTCCACAGCTCTGTTACATTTAAAATTGATTAAAAATTGATAAAACCAAAAGAATGACACAGATGCAAATCTAAGAAGGTATACTGAAGGCAACAGAAATAGGCATACTTATCAGAGTTAATTCAGAGCCAACAAAACAAAGCCAAATAAAGGACAGCTAAGAATCTAAGTGATAGCTTATAGGACAGACCACCTATCTGACTTTGGGAGACTGCATAAATCTTTTCCAGGTAAACGTTATTAGAAAAGATACCTATTTGAATTCATCTTCAAACGCTAAGCTGAAATATGAAAAACAGTCTTAGGTTTAGAAGCCTGCCACCAGGAAATGTCTTAGGTAGAAAACAGGTTAATTGGGCTTCACATAGCTATACTTTTAACAGCCTAGGATTAGTTAGTAATTCCACCATCACATGTCAGTTTATATCAGAATGCAGCAAATTTTCCATGAAATTTAGATAGCATCCTCATCAAAACAAAATTACATATGTTTACAATCTTAAGTTAGGCTCACTGGTTGATTAAAGAAACCATGAAAAATAGCAAAATCCCACCTTTATAGTGGGATAGTGAGATGGCAAATACTCTTAACAATTTAGAATAACTGAGTCTATCTATATATGTGAATTTTGGAGCCTGAAACAGCATCAGTTTTCCACTAGGTATATTTTGCCAGGGGTCCAGGTCCAGGCTGCTGAGAGGATGGCTAACTGAAAACATATCAAAGTAATATGTTTGAGACATTCTTTGTTGCCTAGTACATAATTATTTTCTGTTATATGCTACGTGGACATTTAAAAATAAAGTATATCCATTGCAGAATGCAAAGTTTGTTATTACATTTATTCATTTAACTATATTATTTATTTAGTAGATATGTAATATCTAGTATACTCTTATTTAAATATTTTACTGTAACTATCATATAACTATCAAAATAGTAGCCATTTATATTATATTCATTATTTATAATACTAGATAGAGTTCTCTAATTACAGAAACTCAGCACAAGTGTAGCATTTTACAGTTCCAGGTAACAGATTTCACAGTGTCAGATCTGCTATAGAGATAAGATTATTCCTGGTTCTAAACCTTGACATTTTTAACTTATGACTACTGCCTCATCCAACCACACCTGACCAAATACAGACAGCCACTGCACCACTGAAGGTGATTTCCTTTTGAAAGGCACCCCCCATAGTCTCTCCTATTTTCATTATTTTTGTGTAAGTCAAGCCCTTTCTATTTTTCCACCTTTCCAGAAACTATTGTCAGCAAAAATAGTAAAAAACAACAGAGTATAGAACACTATCTCTTGAATATGTGCAACCATTAGCATTGTGGTCTTTAACTCAAATTATAAGGTAAACTTAGAATAGTTTTCCATTTATTATTCCTAAGAAAACACATTGTATGACACTAGTTTAACGAAGATAGCAATAAATATGTTATTTAATCCATCCCTCTGAATTAGGTATATGATTTATTCTAATCTGGTGTGTTGTTTTAACAATTTTCTTCCATTTCAAGGTTCTTCTATTTTTTTAATGTTCTTTGCTTTTGCTTTCATTTCATTTTCTGGTTAAGTTTTATTTGTTGTTGTTTTCCTAAATATCTTCATTAGCATTTATTTTAAAGCACTGAAATATAAACCTGTTGCCTTCCTATGCAATAATCTAAATTTGTCACTTTCACTGGAAATTTTATAATTATTCTATCCAGTACCTTAAAAATTTCTTACATTTTCACTTAGTTGAAAATAAAAGTAAAGTCCATTTCCCAGAAATATTAACCCCATCAATGAAGAAAATGGGGTTATTCTTCTGGTTTTCTACATAAAACCCTTTTAAATACTACCATCACGAGAATTTGCAAAGTGGTGAGTGTATTATCCTGAATATCTGCACCCTGGTCTATAATCTTGTTTCAAGGAAACAATGGCAAATTATCAATGTTGTGATGTTTTTAATTATCTTGAAAAAGTAAAAACAATAAATACATAAAATGAGACAAATACTCATCAAAGATGACAATGCGAGTTGAAATTTAAATTTTCCAAAGCCCCATTCACTGCTTATAATATAGTTGCATAGAGTGTAACTATATTATCAGGTTTAATGTTAGCTGCAAGTCATTTAAAAAGTGTTCTTTCAAATGCTGTCATCCAGCTCCTATGAGGAATGACCTGACTTCACTTGGGAATATAACTTGACAAGCGCATTGGAGTTGACGTCTTTCCAGGCAGAGGGTCAGCAGGTTCAAGATGTTTTGGGTAGAAAAAGAGCTAGTGCAAAGAAAAGTGTCCTTCCTTTATCATGTGAAATAATAAAGAGTCAAACCTAATTTTTTTTTTTTTTTTTTTCTCATTTCAAGTATTGTATTAGTCTGGATCCTCTGTGAAGTAGATACTATGTCAGCATAGGTCCTATCAGGACAGAGGAGTCACACAGGAATTTTAACAGGGGAAGTTTAAGACAAAGAATTTTCAGCTATAACAGGGAATTGGAGTAAGAGGGGTTCACTAGTAAGTAGGATAGAGAAGCCTAAACAAAAATAACAATAGTAGTAAATATAAGTAACAGCCACTAACCCAGGGCTGAGATAGAGCACCCAAGAGAAAAAACCCCTCTCCCTGGGCTGAGATTCTGATATTTTTGGAGAGACCAAAGTCATGGCTTTCTCAAATAATAGCAAAATTGCTATGGTGTTGTACTAGAAGTACTTGCTGGAAATTCTGGAATTTGCTAGAAATTCCTCCTGTAAGCTACAAGAGAAAGCTGTTTCTGAGGAGGAAGGTGGCTCACCACAGGAATTGTGTTTACAAACTGCCCATGAGGAAGATGCCAGAGAGGTATGCCTGGGGCTGGGCACTCCTGACCACTGTGCCCCTCAGTAGCCAGGAGTGTGCAAAGCTGTGAGTGATGCAGGAAATTGATCCTGGAGTAAACTGCACACAGAAGCCAGTCAAGTGAGCACACTGTAACCAGGAAGCCACAACCCCTTTTCTTCTGCAATATATTTTCAGTGTCCTCCATTGCAAACCTCAACATGATGCCAGCTGTCAGAATTAGCTATCTAAAGGGCCGAGGGCAATTTTCACAGATGAGGAGATTAAGGGTGAATTTGCAGCTGATAGGCAAGAAATTGATAGCTGCCATGATAGGATAAAACTCGTAAAGACTTTATTAAGGGAAAACACTGTGTGATAGACTATAGGGAGAGAGCAAAGTGAGTCTGGGACAGCTATCTGATCATAATATAAGACTGACGGTTTGTGAAGGTGAGAGGACGGGAAGGTTTGGTAAAAGTATGCCATGATGCCACACAATAAAATTCAGCAAAGCCTTTAAGGTTTTCTCTAGTCAAAAATGGCCATCAGAGGTGTCACATATCTGGCAGAAATGGGCCTGACTTAGTAAACTTGCCTAACCTGCCATGCTCAGACATACTATGTGAACAGTCAATGAGACTGTGGAAACAAGCACAGCCATGAATGTCAGAGTGCAGCAGCTTGACTGAGACTTTAGTCAATTACATTCTCAAATTTTGAGATTTGCAAGGTACATACATACTCATGGATAACACAAGTTACAATATAATTGTAATCCTCTGAGCAAATATTGATAAAAATCCACTGTATTCATGGATTCTTTTTGAGACAGAAAGGTAAAACTATGTGGAAGTCAAGGAAGAGAAAAAATGGAGTCCATAGGTAGACTAGAAATAGAGCTGTAAATAGAAATAGTATGAAAAAGAAATGAGAAAGAGTTGTTGAAAGCCATGTCAAGAATCATGTAAAGCACAGAGACATGATTTATTAAAAGAAGCCAAGAGATAAAAGAGTCTGTAAGAATATTTGCAGCGTAAAGACTCTTTAAGAAACAGGCTAAGGACTTTAAAAACTGTTCATAGAACGGCATACCTATGAAAGACTTTTTTACTACAATAATTAAAGAACTACAAATAAAACTATTTTTAATTAATCAGATTGGCAACACTATGAAGATTGATAACCTATCTACTACGGTCATAAGTTTAGAGAAAGAAGTCCAACTGTATGTTAGTGTGAACTGATAAAACCTCAGTGGAAGTTAATTGAAAATATCTATCAAAATTATCAATTTATATTTTCATATTTGCAAAATGATGTATCTAATATTTCATTAATTGTATTTGTCATAGCAGAGTATTGAGGGAAAAACATGGGCATCAATTACATGGACCTGTTTAAATAAATTATGGTGTGTTGATATACTTTGAGATTTTATAAAGTTACATAAAAGTTTGGAGTAGCTCTACAGGGACAGCTACGGAAAGGTTATCTAGATACATCATGATGTCAGAAAAGGATAACTGCATTAGTTTTCTATTGCTACTGTACCAAAAACTTAATAGCTTAAAAAACACAAATTGATTCTATCAGTTTTTTCAGATAGGAGTCTGGCTCATGGGCTGGATCTGTGCTTGGAGACTCACAAGAACCCAAATCAAGGCATCACAAGTCTGTGTTTGGAGACTGTAGGGGAGAATACGTTTCCCTGCTCAATCAGCTGGTTACCAGAATTCAGGTTTCTGGTTGAGGCTGTATGAGTGAGATCCCTATTTCCCTGCTGGCTATTGGCTGAGGGTTATTCTCAGCTTCTAAATGTTACTGCATTTCTTGGTTCATGGCTATCTTCCTCCATCTTTAAAGCCTCCAAAAAAAGATGGCATCCTCACTGTGTATATCTCTAATCTGCTGCCTTTCTCCGCCAAAGCATCTCTGACTCTTCTTCTGCCTTCCATTTTTAAATGCCCATGTGATTGCATTCATCCTACCCAGAAAATGATTTAACAGCAGTTAAACAAGGTAAAAAAAGCGTGAAGTACAATGTCCCTATATGAAAGTCCGTAACCTTAATTCCATCTGCGAAGTCCCTTTTTGCCATTTAACAATTCACACTGAGAGATTCCAGGGATTATTAGGGTGTGGACAACTTTGGGGGATCACTGTTCTATCTACTATAGTAATCTATTATGTTAACACATGTTTTGGAAAAAAATACTACAACCTATTTGCTTATGCAAAACATATCTCTGAAGTTACTAAAACACTAGGAGAAGTCTGAAGAGGGGATTTGAGTTTCTAAGAGAGAGTGCATCAGTAGATACTTTTCAATATTTATGTTTTGTACATGTTGAATGTATGTGTGCTTATAAACATTATATATATACAGGGGGTGCCAAAAACTGTATACACATGACTTGTACTCATCTTGTTATCGGTATATATTGAGTATTACAATTTTAATACATTTTTTTCCTTTCTTAAAACGTGTATACATTTTTTGGCACTCTCTGTATATATACAATATGCACAAATTTTGAATTTGAATTTATATATACATATTTAAAATATGAACAGATACATTAAAAACATGAAATCACATATTCATATACTTTTTAAAATAACGATGATAATTTTTACTGTGGTGAAAATTAAACTAATTTCTTCACATCTGTATATATGTTAGTGGAAAATGCCAAGTGAGTAAGAGTTAGTGTAAATAGAAAACAAAACAAAAAACCTATACCTACAATGAAAGATTATTATATGAAGAAAGTTTTTTTAATCTTTTCAGTTATTCAAGAAATGTTCATAGTTATCAAGAAGGCTCTAGAACCAAAGGCTTTATAAAGAAAATAGCCCATTATTCATTATAATATAATAATGAGCATAGACTAAATTAAAAATAGCAACAACTGAAGAAGGAATTAAAAATACAAAAGTTTTAACAGAAGAATGGTAGAATGAGAGGAGAACTGGAGGGTCATATTTTTACAATGGATGCGATACCTATAGATAGTGTGTGTGTGTGTACACATATATGACTTCCCCCCAGAAAATAAGTAAAGATACATAAAATACAAGACTGATATGATAAGAAAACTCACATAATGGAGGAGCTGCTCTTGGTGGTACTGTTTGAAGTGGAAGAAAGTTTACTATGGGAAACCCCACCTTATTTAAGACATACAGAAAATGATTTAACAGCAGTTAAACAAGTTGAAAAAAAAAGGTGATGTACTTGTGACTATGATGGCTGACACTTGATTCTATTAGACTTTTTAGATTTATCTGAATTCATCTATGTAGGAGCTTTCATTTGGGGGAAGGATGAAACATCAGCATAATCAACACACAGTAGTACATTTTCTTTCTTTTAAAGGAGAGATGAAGAATATTGGAATAGGAAGCTATGGAGATTATTTAAAACCAATGAACACAAGTTTTTTTTTTTCTTTCTTTTTTCAGATCAGAAATTTTTTGTCTTCATATTTGTCATCCCACCAATGCAGGATGAGTAAGAGAAAGTGTATGAGAGAAGGTCCAGTTCTATTAGTCCATAATAGAACTAAGAATAAAAGATCAGTGAACCATAAAGAAAGCACAGAATATTCCAAAGATGGCAGAATGGATGGATTTTTTTTTAAATCAATAACATCTTTAAATAGGAATAGTATTATACTTTAGTACGTTGGAAAACATATTATATCAGCCCAAACTTCCTGGTTGTATAATAGAAATGATCAATAAAGTATACCTCATTATCCAAGAGGAAATAAAGAAATAAATTAAAATTAACTAAAGAAATGATTGAAGACTTATTATCCTTTCTGTGTACATGCAGCTTGTAAAAACTATAAAGAGAACACATTTATAAAATTTAAGTTGTCAAAAATAAATGATACAAAGTATTGGAAGTCTAGAAATAAGGTAGATTAAGCAATCTGCTAATTGAAACAATAGAGCTCAGAGAAATATGAGTATATAAGAGCAAGCCACAAAAAAAATCAGTAAAATAAATGGGATATACAGAGAAATTATATGTTACTGAATTAACACACATAGCAAAAGAAGAGAATGGAGATGAGAAAAAATGGCATGCATCTTGAAGCGGAGTATCTGCTCCCTTAAAAATGAATATGTGTGGGGCAGCCGAATGGCTCAATTGGTTAGAGTGCGAGCCCTGAATGGTAGGGTTCCCAGTTCGATTTCTACATGGGCCAGTGAGCTGCACCCTCCACAACTAGATTGAAAACAAAGAGCTGCCACTGAGCTTCTGGAGGGGTGGCCAATTGGCTCAGTTGGTTAGAGTGCTAGCTCTCAACAACAAGGTCACAGGTTCAATTCCCGCATGGGATGGTGGGCTGCTCCCCCTGCAACTAAAGATTGAAAAACGGCGACTGGACTTGGAGCTGAGCTGCGCCTTTCACAACTAGACTTAAGGACAACGACTTGTAGCTGATGGGCCCTGGAGAAACACAATGTTCACCAATATTCCCCAATAAAATATTTTTTTTTTAAAAAAAAGAGTTTAAAAAAATGAGTATGTGGTTATTACAGAAGGATTTGCTATAAGATGGACAGAAAGACATCAAAAGGTATACTTTAAGAAGATAAAAAATACATTAGCAAAGTTATAAAAACATGTAAAAGTGGTTACATAAAATAAGAAATAATAGAGTTGACTCCAAAATACAGGCATGGTTCCCCTTGTCGCCAAAGATCCCATATATCCATAAGGAAAGAAAGATTCAGTAACTTGAGCTCGCCATGTTTGTAAGGGTTTTATGCTCCTCCAGCACTTTTAAACTCTTTTGAGAAACCTGTGTGCCTAAGGCCCATCCACAGTCAGCCTGCATCTGGGAACAATGTCCTCGTATTCCTGTAGGTTTACTGTTATGCAAGTGAGGCCAAGGTCATTTTTCCTGTACTATCTTTCAACCAACCCTGATTTCTATCCCTTCTGAAAGGCTGATCCTCAGAAGGAAAGAAGGGAACTATGTTAATAATGGGGAACTTATCTTTGTAACACAGGATCCTATTTAATCAGGTTCTGAGGTCAATTTTCTATTTTGTTCATTATATGTGACTGTCACTAAACTGTGTAGTCTCATCAATGAGACCCTTTGTTTTGATATAAGTGGAGGAAATAGCGTTGGGATAAGAAAAGAAGTCTTAGAGTAACACCTACTATTTTATATGACCATGTTTTAAAGAGCGGAAAATGACCAAAATTTGTGTGTGGAGGGGTTCTTACTTTTTTTTTTTTTATTACTTTTTTGAATTTCAAATGTGAAAGGAGTTCTCAAGTAAAAATAATAATAATAATTTAAAAATGGACATAATATAAATTGCAATGCATTAAGATAATGCCTGAGAATATAGTAAAAGACATTTTTTTAAACCTCAGAAATGTATTAGATGAAGGCATATCAAATGAATTATTTAGCTTAAAATAATAAGAATTACAATAATAAAATTATTTTACTATGCATGATAAAGAAGGGGGGGGCAAGCAAGTGTGGGAGGGGAGAACGGAAGGAAGGGAGGGAGGAAGGAAGGAAGGGCAAGCCAAGGAGGTTGACCCAGCAGATTTCTTTCCAGACATCGGTGCCTATAAGCTTCTAGGTCTATTTGATGAGTAAGAGAGAGCTTGCAGAATACGGACAGGAGAGTTAGAGGCTTCCCGCTGTTGCTAATGTCTGGTTTCCTCACTGACCACTCCCATCACTTCAACAACCAATTCCTTACATTCAGTTCCAGTTCTGACAGATGCAACACTACGGATTCCAGAGATCTCGGCCATATCTCTAGGCCTCTTTCAGAAAGCAAGGTGGAAGTTTTGATTTAATATTTTCATTTTGATGATCATATAAAATACATTATAAATATGAGATTGAAGGTAAAATCTATCTGGACATATAACAGTGCAAAACTAGTACTCGCATGTGATTTCAGCACAAATATTTGTACTTATATTCATGACATTTTTGGTGACAAATATACTATGTTTTCCCTGGATAGCAAAGAAAGAACAAAAACAGAAAATATATAAATGTTGTTTTCATATCAAGTGAAAGCCGAATGATATAATGGCACATTAAATTCTCCAATAAAAAGAAAATAGCAAAAGAAAACGCAGCAACAAAAACAACACAAAAACACACTGACTTCTCTAAAGCAAAAGAGTAGAAATCACAGTTTTAATTCTCAAAAATGGTTGCTTTCTTTAAATATTTTAAGAACTTTTAATATTTTTATAGTAATTTTCAAAAAGACTACAGGAGCAGACTATTAAAAATGAATGAATTTGTTTATGCTAAGTACTTCAATGTACTTTTTCTTTAATATTTTGTCTTTTTAGAAAAAGTCATGTTCTACTTGCAATGATCTTATTATACTATTTCCTTTCTCTTATCTAGCATTTTCACAGCCAAATAAGAAACTTGGAGATAAAGCTGTCAATATTAGGAAGATACAAGTACACTGATTTGCATGGAATTTATATATCAGTTTTGGAATTTAACTCAGTGAGTATATCTCATATACAATATTTTATAATAGTATTGTATGTATGTAGTTATATTTTTAGTTATGTTAAACAGCTAAAGACACTATACACTGTAAAAAACTAAGAATATTTGATGTGATATATACATGTATAGATAAATTGTATGTAACCATTTAAATTCATATTGCAAATTAGAGAACACATATGAATAAATACATGAAAAAATAAGCACATTTTAGAGAATAATTACTGAACACTAAACTACTTATCCACCTTCCAGCCCAAACGTGGAAGACTATCAGGACCCACAAAGCCCCAGGCATGACTTTCCTGACTTCATCCTCCCTCAGTTCTCTCCTAAATGAGTCACCACAGGCTAACCACTATACTCAAAAACCACATCTGTGACACAGAGTTATTCAGAAACCAAGGTCCCCTCTACAGTCTGTCATCTCCTGATGTCTTGGAATCTTTCAATGAATTACACTTCATTTGGCTGGTAGACAAGGGACCTGAGAGTACATGAAGCACAGTTCAGCAGGTCTTATTAGTAAAAACATATTCCACTGAACAGAAGTATAAAACAGTACCAAGGAATTATCTGTGAGCATTAGAATTATAGTCTAGCCAGGGGTGTCCAAACTTTTTTCAACGTCTTTCACCAAGAGCCATATGCAGTAAAATCCACAAACAGCCGTGCCACTCACTCCAGGTGAATTACATATTGCCTCACCTGGTTTATTTAAGTAAACTAAATATATTTTTGGAATTTGCTGCGAGCCAATTAACAATGGATTGCAGGCCGCAGTTGGCCCGCGGGCCGCAGTTTGGACACCCCTGGGCTAGCCTCACTTAGCAGAAAAAAGGGAAAATATTTGGTGAAAACCCCATAGTCTTTGTCATTATTTTCCTGCTCCCTACCCCGAGTAAGCTGAAATGAGCGCTAATCATCCCCTTCCATTTTTTTCCTACAGTTTTTAACACCCATTTGCTTCACTGTGGTGTAATACCCCATTGTATGAGTCTCACAGAACACGTTTATCTATTCTACTCTTATTGAACATGTTTTTTATTATCACTAATGCTTGAGTAAATAGTATTTTATGTATCTCGTGCTGTACATATGCAAGCATTTCCCAAGGGTATAAGGCTAGTGGTAAAATTACTTTGCTATCAGGCATGCACATGTTGATTTTGTCGATGAGTATCAAAATGTCGTGATGATCGGTTGTGCTTACAGCAGTGGAGAGCACTCCATTCTCCTCACCAACATCTTGTTGCTGGACTATTTTATTTTTTTCAATCAAGTGGATGTAAAATTCTTTGATTTTATTCACTGGTTCAACAAATATTTGATGAATGCTTACTATATACCAAGCACTGTTGAGCTTGGACTATATCGGTATACAACAAAACAGACCAAGAACCATCCTGCATGAAGCTTACATTCTTAGGGGAAGGGCCAATAAAAACAAAGTAAGCAATTACTCTAGGGGAAAACAAAACAAAACATAAATGATAGGCTAAGAGAAGAAAAGAAACAGAAAAGCCATA
The DNA here is from genome assembly GCF_036562045.2 of Rhinolophus sinicus. Taxonomy (NCBI): domain Eukaryota; kingdom Metazoa; phylum Chordata; class Mammalia; order Chiroptera; family Rhinolophidae; genus Rhinolophus; species Rhinolophus sinicus. Next base: position 75,001,490 of record NC_133757.1, on the reverse strand, counting down.
GAACTAGAGAGTGGGGGTTTCAATATTAAGTAGTTTATTCAGTACAGGACTTTGAGAAGAAGAATTTAAGGAAGCCTGAAATTAAATCACAGGGACATCTGGAAGAATACCTTTCCTTGTAAGTATCCCTAAACTTTTGTTTCTGAATGAGGGGCATGGTTTTAAATATCAATTTTTAAATTTTTATTGTTCACATATTGTAGTGCAGTCAATATATCTATATGTATATCTTCAGTGTCCTTACTAAATCCACATATAAATCCAAATAGTCTGTAAATTAATTTAATGATCTAAGTATGCAATCATGCCATCTACAAATAATTTATTTTCTCCAACATTTACAATCCTTGCATTTTCAAAAATTAATAATTAAATTTGACAAAAGTAAACATTCTTGTTTCCAAATTCAGGGAGTGAGCATTTAATATCTCAACACTAATTATGAATATGAATAGTTTCTATCCTTTTTCCTTTCCTTCCTCCCTCCCTCCTCCCGTCTATCCCTGCTTTCCTTCCTTCCTTTGTTGTAGGTACGTTTTATGAGATTAAGAATGTTTACTTATATTCCTAGTGCGATGAGAGGTTCTATTTGTGTTTTTTTATGAATTGGTATTGATTTTATGAACTATTTTTCTATATTTATTAGATGAGAGTATAATGTATAATATTTATTTCATAAATATAATAAACAACATTGATAGATTTTCAAATCTTAAACAACTTTCCTGGAATATATTCAAGTCACAATGCATTTTTCTTTTTATGCAATGTTGCCTTTGATTTGTTAATATTTTATTTACTGTATTTTTATTAGGCTCATGAGATTTATTACCCAGTAAATTTCATTGTAATGTTTTTGTCAAGTTTTGCTCTCTGGCTTCAACTGGCCTTATAGAACACCTTGGAAAGTGTTTCTATTTTTCCCTTTATTGGAAGAGTTTGTTTAAAACTGATATTCTTTGTTCCTTAAATTTTTTGTACGAATTTATAAAGGAAGCTTTCTTTCTGTGACTTTTTTTTAATAGGAAGTTTTAAAATAATGTATTTTTAAATAAATGTAAAATAATTCAGATTTTGTATTTCCCTTTTGTCCATTTCTGAAAGTTGTTTCTCAAAAATTATTCCACTTTATATTAATAAATTTTAAAATTTTATTAACATATATAGTTTTATCTATTAAAATCTACAAATTTTGTTTTGATATAATCTTTCTCTTATTTGGTAACTTTTCTCTCTTTTTTTTCTTCTTCTATGATTCCTCTAAAGGTTTATCCATTATATTAATGTAAACAAAATTCTGGCTTTGTTGTTTTTTTATATTGAACTTGTTTTTATATTTCATTGATTTCTGCTCTTCCTTCACCTATTTTCTTTGTTTTGGGTTGTCTTTTTCCAGCTTCTTGAGATCTATCTAAGTTTTAGTTATTGATTTTTAGCATTTCTTCATTTCTAATATATGCATTTAGAGCTATAAGCACCATTGTAGCTATATTACAAGGTTTAAGTTTGCATATTTTTATAATTATTCAATGAAAAATATTATTGAAATTTTACTGTATTTCTTTTTGACTCCTTGCATATTTTTTAAGTATGCTGTTTAATTTGTAAATATTTGAGAACTTTCTATTTATCTCTTTGATACCTATTCCTATGTTAATTCCACTTTAGAGAGGGAACATAATTCTTTATATATGTTATTTTCCAACGTTCTGTAATTTGTTTTACGTCCCAACATCTGACCTCCTTGGTTAAACACTCCCTGTATACTTAAAAAGAATATGTCTATTGTAGCTGTTGGATGTAATGTTCTATATATGACAATTAGGTCAAACTGATTGTGTTGTTCATTTTTTTTATATTGTCACTGATTTTTTTTTTTTTTTTTTTTTTTCCCCCTGCTTGTTTTATCAGGTACTGAGAAAGAGGTGTTAAAATGCCCAACAACAATCTGGGATCTTTTAGTTCCATTAACTTTTGTTTCATATATTTTTAAAATCATGCTATTTGCTACATACAAATTTAAAATGAACTTTTCTTATAATGAATGAAGCAGAAAAAGAGTACCTATACTTGTGGGAGGGAGTTGGCAAATCATGGAAGACCATGCAGGTAATTAAAAGAACTAGGAGTGAAATGGTAGCTGTTGCAGGGTTTTGACCAGAAGAGTAAGATGAAGTGACTGATCAATCTGGCCTCTGTGTGGAAAATAAACTGTAAAGAGCAAGAGGAGAATGAAGGAGACCGTTTAAAAACACATGTTTTTAAGTGAGAGATGAGGATGGCTCACTATAGTGGAAGCAGGAATAGAATTTGTAGATATTTTTAAAGTAGAAACAAAAGGATACCTTAATGGATATGGGGTGGTATGGGGGGCAGGAAGGAGTAAGATAAAGCAAGAGTCAAGACAACGTCCAATATTTTTGGTCTCACACATTGGAAGAATGCATTTCCATCAGCTGTGAGGAGGAATTATTCCTATGTGGTAACGGTGAAGCATGCAATCAAATATATCACCATAAAACTGCCTAGATACTTAGCTAAAGATGTCAGAGTTGTGTAACTTTAAAAGTTATTCTCTCACAAAAAGATACTCCACACTCTTTGTGTTTCAACTGATAAAACAGTAAAAAAAGAAAGAAAAGGAAAAGGAAAGAAAAGATAGAAAGGAGAGGAGAGTATGAGCCCGTGGTATGATTTTCATACATTACAGATTTAAACTAAGATAGATTTGTTTCAAGAGTAGGAAATGTGAAGGAATTAATTTGTAGGGATTCTGTTTTTTAAAAACTGTTCAGTAATTTGTTTATGTAAGTATAAATGATACAATACAAAAGATGCTTATACTTAGTTTTATTTGTGTCTTTTACAAACTTTATGTCCTCTATCAATTCAGATAATTATGATTTTATTTTTCTCAAGCCATCACACTTGGTTAGTTTAAATTTAACCTCATTTATTTAGCATAATGCAATATGACTACAAATGACACCTTCCTCTAATTTGAAGAAGACACATTTTATTTCCTGCTGTGGTTTAACAGTATCTTCTCTCCTCTTATTAAATTCCTAGAATGTTATACAATGGATTCTAACTGTGATACACTTCCTTGGGCTAAAATGCTCCATTTTCATCATGACAAAGGCCTCATCTGAGTCACCAACTAATTACCCATTCCTCTGTGTCCAGTCCCAAATGAATCTTTAGATCCTCTACAAATTATTGATATAATTTTCAAAGGCATACACATAAAGAAAGGCTTTTTAACACTGATAATAGTTAGAGAACTTCTATAATGAGAAAACCTTTCAATGTAATGATGGTATCAAAATTTTACTCCCTGCTGTTTTTTATTGTCTATTAAAAGTGTCCTCTCTCAAGAAAAGAAAAACAAAGAAAATTAGGAAGGATAAATAAAGTAATTTTTTTTTACAAATGAGTGAGCTTATGTTATCATTTAAATTCTACTGTTTAGTTCTAATAAAATTGACCTTATTACGAAATGGAAAATTTCTATCACCTCATTATATACATTTGAGTAAATTATATTTTGCTTCCGCTTTCACAGGCTGACCTAAACTCTGCACTGGTGAAATACAAGTTAAAATATGTTTCTTTCAATTTATATAATGCTGTATGTCAATTATATCTCAATAAAACTAGAAAAAAATATTTTTTAAGTTGAAAATATTTCTTACCTACAGTCCAAATTTTTCTGTTTGTAACAAAATGGTATAGTAAAGACAGAGTGAAAAATGAGAACAAGGTTAGATTGTGGTTTAAAGCTTAAACTTACAACCACAAGCTAAATACTGTAATTATGACTCAAAATACACATCTCTACAGTATAAATGTGTATGCTTTTAAATGAGATTTTAGTTAATATTTAAGAACATTTATGTGATTTTATATTTTGCTTAGAATTTATTATTTATAAAAATCAATTACCTGTGAAATTAAAAGAATAAAATGATAGATATCCCAGTCTGTAGTAACTCTTAACGAGAAACTAGAGTGAATGAACTAAATATCTATCATAGTCTGAACTAATAGAAAGGTTTCCCTAAAGTTGCATATATGTGACTAAATATATAAAATAGTGACTAATATAAAGATAAAATATGGCGTGTTTTTCTACTGTACTCTAAAAAGGTAATTTTATTTACAAGTATGACAGAAAATAATGAGCCAAAATTTTACCATGGCATTTAATGTCATAGTGATTTTTCTGTTTTTTAGCCAAAATCTTACTGCATCTCCCAACACCTTATGAATAGACTTGGATAGATTGTGTGTTCTCATACAATATCTCTTCTGTGTAGTTATGTGTATCATTTAGGTCTAGTTTGAACACTCTCTTAACCTTGAAACTTGTTTACACTCTCCTCTCCTTCCAGATATGAATAATTGTTTTTCTAGGTTGTTTTAAATTTGTTAGTGGTACCACACTCATCCACAGCCTGAGATTTGAACAAATTTCTGGTTGATGGAGGCCCCGTGCCTGGGTTCCAGAAGATGTAACATAGATGTAGTCACAGAATAAGACTCAGCACTATTGTGATTTATAGCTGTATGTGACCATGTTGGTAATATATCAATACATGCTACCAGAAAAAGAAGTAGCACTAAATCAAAAAGATGCTTCATAGAAATCTTGTTGGAAATTATTTCTAAATTGTGAGAGAAGCGTTATCAGTGTTTTCAGGCATAGCAAGGAAAAGGGACTGTAGTTATTCACATTGATACATGAAAGGAATGACAGGGAATCATTGAGACTGAGTTCACTAACCTAGCAAACATTTATTGAATTTCTCTGTGCCAGGCTCTGTTAAGGGGAAAGGGATATGGAGGTGTGGGAGGTAGGCAAGAGACATGGTTTCTGTGATCATGGAACCTATAATAAACATATTCTGACTATTAGCAGGCTATGCTCTAAAGACTGAGGCTAGCATGGTTTTAGTTACTTTGCCAGAAAAATCATGACCTATATTTAGTTATGATTGCTTTCTCAAAGAGGTGGATATGATATGAGCATATGATATATTTACACTCTTCAAGGATCTCACACAGAATACTCCATATAGTAGACAAGTCCTTACTATTATTTTAAAACATGGAACCAAACTCAGGAATCATTTAATCTTTTTAAGATCGTATTAAGTCTTTGTACTTCCTCTGTTCTCTAAGATGTACTCTGTACTGAAAATGTTTCCAACTGAGAAGAACCTCTCCATCTTCAATGGGCTATAGAAGTCTGCTGTGAAGCATTTGGGTTGCTTTGCTCCCTAAAACTTTACCAGCTGTGGTGTGACTATGCCATCTGGCTTGTTTTAGCTGATGGGTGGAAATCAATCACTGAATCCTTTTCTTTCTAACTCAGACCTAATGCTAGTCCATCAGTGTTCTCTGAATCTTAGTCCACTCACCAAGGGTTCCCTTGTACATCATACAAATGCCATGGACAAAAAGTAACTTTGTAACGGTATCTTTGTAACTTTGTAGGACCCACCTGCTAACAGTACATTTCATCACCTTGCTCACACTGAAAGTGCCTATATGGATAGCTTTTCAAAAAAGTCAAAGACCCCCCTTAACATAGGAGTTTACCTGCTTAGTTTCAATGGCATCTGACTACCTGGATTCCTTCCAATAGATTTCTAATATCTCTTCTTGTCTCCAAGACTGGACAAAAGTAGGAGGAAAATCAAGACCCTTCTTGACCCATAAAGCAAAGAAATCGTGAAAGGCTAAGTATTAATTTTCTATAGTCTTTGTGTCCTTTACATTATACAACCCTTCTTCCCTAGACAGAAGAATATACGGCCTAGCCATCTGTGGGGACAGAGCCCCAGAAAGCAGTTTCCAGGCTCGCGGCCTCACATAAACAGGTGCTGGCTCAGGTAGTAAATGGCCATTAATTGTGATTGCATGGCCATCAGCTGTGGCTAGTTGGCCGTCAGCTGTAACCAGTGAGCCACTGGCCACTAATATAACTGCTGTGGCTAGCCTAGCAGAAAAATGGGGGCTAGCAAGAAGATGGTGGCTGAGCTAAGAAGAGCGGATTGAAGAGAGGCGGATGCCGCCAGAGAGAATATAGTGATATGACTCCCCCATCTATGGCTCTGTGGGTGTTCCTTTTTGGCCTCACCATATCCTGCGTTCTTGTGTGGGGAACGGGAGCAGAGACCCTGCAGGCCACCCTGCACAACTCCCCGCACGACACCATCATAGATTGAGAAGATATATACATGATGGAGAAATGTTATAATACTATGACTTGGTTTTCACATAAAAAAGATTTTATAAAATGTCACCTCTTAGTAAAACGGACTTTAAATCATACTGTGTTGGGAGGCAATCCAATCTGGAACTTCAGTAACTTAATATCAAATACTTCTATCTCTATTATTTTTTCCTATAAAAATCCTAATCACATCTTCCGTAAAATTTTGTGGCATCTGGATTTCTCAGGTGGGCTGGAATTATGCCATACAAAACACAATATAAAAGAACCAGTATATCATATGGTTTAAAATATTGCTGTGGTGTGTTCATTTACTAATAACATTTCTTTGATTCAGGTATATATACTCTTTAGAGTGCATATATTAAGATTTTGGCTTATACACACAAAGTGTATTGATAGAAAACATTAATCTGGGTAGTCCTGTTCAAACTCGGTGATGACAGGGACGCCCTTTCCACAGGCCCTGTCAGAGACCATCAGTGACATCCTCAATCCACCCAATCTTCACTCAAAATAAGCTAAAGCTCAAAGGGCTGCACAGGCCCCAGAGCCAGGCATCTTGGTCCTCTTTTCTCCTGTGAGCTGGAGTTTGGTGTACAGGCCCGGGAATTCGCAACTCCTTATGTATCTGGGCCACATCCTAGGTGGCCAGCCTGGAGCCCTATGGTGAAAATTCATTCAGGTCAGCCTTCACCTTCATCCCAACAGTTCAACAGCAGGTAGTTGCCTTGCCAGAGACAACAGTAACATAGACAAAACTGTCACCGCAGTATGCAAAAATGTGGCAGTCACCAAATGTATTCTCTTCTTTGGCCGCCTAAGGTCACAGGCTAATAATGACTTGTTCTTCCTTCTCTCCTTCTATGATGGTATCATTTCCGTGACTGTCTCCAGAATCTGCCACCAGGAAAAAATGTGTGCGTGCGTGCGTGCGTGCGTGTGTGTGGTGTTCAAGTAAAATTAGAGCCATGATAATTTTGTTTTTAAATTCTGATACCATGGGACAATATTATGTTTACAGAAAATTAATTAATGAATGTAGAGGCTTTTCACATATGCCAAGAATTCAAAAATTATGCAACTTTATTTCCTGTACTTGAAAATAATACAACTAACATTGTAAAGAGCTTAGATAAAAGAAAAATATATTACAGTTAAAATGGGAATTTCAAGGTTAACTATGTTAAAAGTAAGCTCACCTTTAGATAACTATTTAATTGCAGACAAACTTTGCATAGACTTCTGCTATGGACTCCTTCAGAATTAACACACACTAACTATTAGGAATACTAAATATGATGTAAAATATTTTGGTAAAATTAATTTCTCCATGCCCCTGCTTATAATAACAGAAATAATAGTGGAAAATAAAATAAAGGAAACATATATTTGAAAATTCAACATTATAAAATAAAAGCTTTATTTTGATGCTGTTTGATTAATGATATGACTACACTAAGCAGATTTTGTTTTTGTGGTTTCTATTTATTATATCATCGTGGACATGTTTGATGCGAGTGCATTTGAGTCTCTTAGGCTTTTAAAATTGTTAAATAGTTTATTTAACTAATTTAGTAATGTAAACCTTTCAAGATATCTTTATCATTCATAATATTTTTTAAAAAAAACATGTTATTTTAAACTGTGTCCCTAACAGCTCACTAGTTTTTTTTTATTTCCCTTTTAACATGGTTGATAAAAATAAATATAGATTTCTCCATCCTCATTTACTATAGAAAATTAAATTTTGTTCTCTTTTTAAACATGGTTTTATTTTATAATTGAGATAGCAGAGTCATTTTATCTGTTTGAATAGGAGAAGTTATATGTCAAATTTCTTACAGGGTTTTCATGTGTAATTTTAAAAATACAGGATTTAAATTTGTTCAAAATATATACCAATATTTGCAATGAGTAAAATAGAACACCTGAAAAATTTATGAAATAAAGAAATCTCTATAGACATTTCAATCTCTTATTTCCTCTCTTCTTGGCTTTCTTATTGTCAACCTTTCACTTCAGGCATTTTGTATATTAAAATGATAATTTCCGTAAATCTAATTGGGTTTTGTCTCTAGTTTCTTTGTCATTTAATCATCCAATACCCAACTGCAATATTTATAATCTCAACAAAATAAAGCAAAATATTAAAATGCAGTAAAAAAAATAAAATTGCCTCAACAATAAAGTAAAAATCAAAATCAAAATCAAACAAACAAAACTTCAATAAAACCAAGAATGCTTCTCTATTGCCTTCTAATTAAATCAAAATTTGAGCTGGAACACAAGTCCCTTCATTATCTGTTTTCAGATTTGCCTTCTAAATGTATCTCCTTCTCTGTAATTTTTACCTACTCATAGCACCTTCAAAGAGATTAGATTACTTGGTCAGATACTCCTCCTTGGTTCTTTTCACATGAAATGCCATACATATGGAAAATAAATAAAATAAAAATATAATCATTTTTCAAGCTCTATCTCATCCATTATTATTATTTTTTTAAATTCCTGATGTCATTATACTCTCAAGGCAGAAGTGATATCTCCCATTTTAAACTCACATTTTTATTTATTTGGACATTTGTTATCTGGGATTTTAGATAGGCCCATATGTATCTTGCCTCATTAATCATGTAATACAAATCAAAATGTCTCAATTTTTAGGAACACCTTCATGACCCCTCCTTGCAATGCACTGCATGTATAAATAGTTTACAACTCAATACACAGAATGTAAAAAACAAAGTGCCATTTCTGAAACTTTATTTTTTTTTATATATTGATAAGATGACAAAAAAATTGGAAGATAAAATAAGTAGATGTTGCATAAGCATTGTTATATATATATATATAAACAATTTCCTGGGGAATACTTGATTTTACCCTGTATTTACCATGGTGTCTGTTTTTTTTCCACTTAACCACATGCCCTGAAAACACAAATCCAACTTCCCAATAAACTGGTGAATACTTTTACCAAGAATTTCAAATAAGATGGAAGAAAAGTCCATATTTTTATATACTATTCATTGAAAAACTCATTTAAAAATATTTTCAAATATCTCTTTGTTTTTGTTCTCTCCTTAACAAAGATATCATCAGGTCTCTCTTTTCTCCCGCATAGTATTAAATAATACACCAGGTTGTGTATCTTACTCAGAAATACAAAACAAGTTACATAGTGAATCTTTTCAGCTGTGTCAACTCCTGAAAAACCCCAACCATTGCCAGACTGTCAATAAATGCTAGTGATGTAACATTTGGATCAAAAATATTCTAATATATCTATTGTTAAACACTTAGTGCAAGATTGTACTTACATAAAAAATCATTCAATCAAGCTCATCATTTAAGTTAATTCACCCCCAACATTCCTTCCTTTTGATGGTTGTCCTTGGTGTCAAAGAGACACATTCAAAACCCTGAGTTTTTCCAAAGCAAACACTATGTCCTCACACTTTTGTTTTCTATGTGTTCTGGCATCTAACATTTCTTTTTCCAATGGAAGGGACATATATTGCAGAAACAATCAAGTAAACAAAAATGAGAAGCAGAAGAAAACTTGTATTCCCTCCATGCATCTCACTCTCAAGTGAAAGAAAACCTGGAATGCATACTATGTTTTTTTCTTTCCAAACTTGTTAATTAGATCCATTTCCCCAGGTACAGAGCAAAGGAAGCAGCAGAGGGACTTAAAGTGTGTTACACTATTAGATGTCGCTTCCCATGGAAAGCAAAATTAGGAGTGGAAAAATGTTGACCTCCTAATATTTTCCTATTTCTATTATCTTAACCCACTGGGCTTAATTTTTAAGACTACAATCAACTAAGGATATGGTTATCTATTTCAAGAGACTAGAGCAGCCACATACAGTTTTATTTGTACCCTCACAAGACCAGTTTCTCAATAACTGCTACTGTTCCTTTTGGGCCCACAAGAAAGTGAATTATAACAGAACAGTGAGTTAATAAAATCTATCTCAAAGGCACCCATTCTCAAATCCATAGGTTTACTCTATATTCTATTTCCCCTTCCAAATTAGGTCCAGCTTTGACGTCCACCATCAAGAAATCCTACACTGTAATTAAATGCATAAGAATACTCCAATTATAACACACATGTATAAAGATTTTCAAACGGTAAAGCTAAAAATATCAAAATGTTCCTAATTAATAAGAACCCCTCCCATTATTCAGTATCCAAGAATGAATAAATTAAAATACAAACATTAAAACCTCTTGAAAATTAAAGTACGTAATGTCAAAATTCAAACATTAAAATCCAAAATTGATTTATTTTCCTTGAGTTAAAAGTTAAAAACTGGTGATTTGCTATTATTTATTATCATCATCATCATCATAATTATTATTATTATTTTGTTCAGTCTCAGCCAGATGCAAAGATGGGCCTAGAATTTCTTTCATCAAGTATTGCCTTGGCTATCTCTCAATGGATTACTATAACGCCCATCGTGGCCTCATATATTACATAAACATAGTTCCAAAGCACTCATGAGCCTCACTTTTATAGAGTTAAATTAGGGTTCCTAACCCAATTTCAGTGTGTGTATGTGGGCACACAACACTAGGCAATTCTCAGACACCAGGTGGGTGTCCTACAATCCAACTCAATTCTGACACTGTCAGTCCCAGATGTTGAAGGCTCGGTCCTACAAGACCGTGTCCCATCTTACTTCAATCGGCAGTTGCAAGCCTAGGTTGTTACCTTTCTTCTGAACCACCCACAACAAACCGGAGATTCTCAGGATCCCCTCCAGCTCAGGATGCACATGACAAGTTCAGGTTGTTAACTATACTTCTGACCAACTCTCTGTAAATCACACGTTCCCACAACCTCCTCCTGGGGTTTAATTAATTTGCTAAAGTGGCTCACAGAACTTAAAGGAACATTTTACTTACTAGATTAATGATTTATTATAAAGGGATTCAACTCAGGAATAGCCAGATGGAAGAGATGGAAGGGCATACTACGTGGGAAGGGGTATGGAGCTTCCATTCCCTCTCCAAGAACACCCCCTCCTCAAATCTCCACCTGCTCCCACCTGGATAGTCTCCAAACCACATCCTTTTGGGATTTTAGGAGGTTCAATACATAGGCATGATTAATTAAATTATTGGCCATTGGCAACTGATTCAACTTCCAGCCCGTTTCCACTCCCTGGAGGTTAGGTGGTAGGACTAAAAGTTCCAACCTTCTAGTCACACGATTGGCTACATAGCAATCAGCCCTCATCTATAGGTGCTTTCCAAAAGTTACCTCATTAACATAAAAATATCACTCTCGACACTTAGGAGATCCCAAGGTTTTTGATAGCTGTGAGCCAGGAACTGTAGACGAAGGCCAAATACATATGAGAAATATATGTTGGTCATCTAAATGACCAAAAAATATAAATCACAATATAAATCACAATATCGCAAGAGCACACAGTTAATAGGACACAAAAGAGTATCATACTTGTGAATCTCCATCTACCATCTTTAGAATTATCTCATCCCCAGCTGCCAGAGCTGTGACCTTAGACAATATCATGATCCTAGAATACAGTTCCTAATTTTGCTGTGGGACCACATTAAAAACACAATAATAGCTGCATGATGGAGAGAGTAGGTAAGAAAAATCGCAATCAATATCAACTGACAGCACTCTAAAATCTATAAACTTAAATTCATTGGTGAAATATCTTCCTGCAAAAGGTTAATTTTGGCATGACTTATTTACCACGGGGAATCTGACTTTGAAAACGTGGTTGAAACATCCAACTATGCATACGTCTTCTCTCTTGGAGAGCGATATTGAAACAGTCTTGCCTGCATGCAAAATTTAATGATCAGCAATTGTAGTTCCATTCAACATAACTTATTTGAGGTATATTTCTTTTCCTTCCAGCATATTCAAATCATATTAATATTCATTACCCTAAAACCCTGTGTTTCTGGCACCTGTGGATTAGTAAACCGGACTTGGATTGGATTTTATTACATGCAGGCTGTATTATTTGGGGAAATGAATTTTAACTGAATCACACTGACTGTGCCTGTCACCATTTGGTATAGAAATCCTTAGATCTAACAGATCTGTGTCATGAAAAATGATTTATCCTTCATATGTCAACAGCCAAAATAGACCCAACTTGGGATTCTGAGAGGTGATGACTCCTAGGCCTATACATGTGCGGTCCCACCTCTTGCTCTGTTCTACCCGCACCATTGCCTTGACGCTGAATGGAAAATGGAAATTGGAACAACTAATCCACAGTTACCTATGTAGACCTGAGTCTAAAACTTAAAGCTGGGACCTAATTGGTGTTGCCCAGAACATGCTGAATTCAATTTAAATAGTATATATTTTTCTGACTCCTTATGTATTTAAAGAAAAAAAAAACAGGCAGTATTTGAACGTCCTGTTTTGTTATATTTGGATCTTTGCTTCACTGATGCCTGCTCCTGATATAGAAAGACCTACTCATTTGGGAAAAAGCCAGCATAAGCTATAGTCACCCAGTAAGGTGATAATACCACATAGCCTATAGGATACAACTTCTTATTCAGACTGCAGTACAACCATAAAAGCCAGCTTCATATTTCAATATAAACTTCTGTAAACTACTAAATTCAAAATGCCAGCCCTACTCACAAAAGTCCAGAAGCTGAAGCCACCTGACTTGACTGTGTAACAAACCTCGATCAGTCAATATGTACCTTTACCTCTGAAAATTTACTCCCTGCCTATTTCTAAAAGGGCAAATTCCTAAAAATTGAATTTGCCTCCAAAAGGTGCAGTCTCCCAATCCTGTCCTCTCACTCCCACACGCGTACACACACACACACACACACACACACACACACACACACCCATCCATCCCAGGCAGGGCTTTATCCACAAAGTACATGCCTTGGAGAAAACGATGAGAATGTGTGCTTTCTCCCTAACAAGAACAAATAAGGAGAATGGGCCGATTGATTCAAGCCAAGTTTCTTACCAACCAGATACTTATGTTAACTTCTAAAGCAGGAAAGTGAACAAAGGTATAGAGAGAAGCCAAGAACATTATATGAATCGATAATTTCCACATAGAAGAAAACATCAGAAGAATTTTTTTGAGTGAAATAAAATCTTATTGTTACTCTAATTTTAATTTATGGATTACTATATAAATTGATCATTTTTTTTTTCCATTAGAAACTACAGTTGTGCTTCATTGGGAATTGTTTTTCCATGTTCCTTAAACATGTTTTTCCTCATCAGTATGAATTTTCCATTTATATGGAAATACATTTATCCTTTGTTGCAAATGTCCTAGATAGGAGTCATTTGATAAAATCTATGCTAAAATTCTCACAACCTAAAACACACATATAATATATAAAAATATGAATATATGACCCCTGCATTGGTTAGGATGTAGTTTTGGACGTTGCAACAAGGGCCAAAATAGCAATGGCTTAAACAAAATCAAAGTTTATTTCCATAACATGTAAAGTCATACAAGCCACTGGGAAGAGAAATGAAGGACAGCATAGTTCTTTGTTGCCAGTGCAAGAGCTGGAAATTACATACATAATGCATGCTTCCATATCAATGGTCCTGTCACAAGACCACATCTAACTCAAAGGAGTATGAAAAATGTATTTTTAATTGAATTTATTGAGGTAACATTGGTTAATAACATATAAATTTCAGGTGCACAACATTATAATTCGACACCTGTGTACTCTCTTGCATGCTCGCCACCAAAAGTCTCATTCCCTTCCATTACCATATATTTGACCCTGTTTACCCCATTCACCTTATTGGTTACCAGAGGGGAAGAGGGTAGAAAATGTATTCTTTAGCTGAATGGACATGCAGCTAAATCTTCTATTATTCTAGATTAAGGATCAGCAAACATAATCTATAAAGGGAATGAGAGTAAAATTTTGAAGTTATGGTGACCATATGATCGCTGTTGCAACTACTCAAGTGTGCTGCTGTAGCACAAAAGCAGTCATAATAACATGTACAGGAATGAGAGCTGCTGTGTCTCAGTAGGATTTAATTTATGGACAATGAAGTTTTAATTTCATATAATTCTCACATTATGAAAGAGTATTCACCTATTTTTCCTTTTTTCCCCCAACCATTTGAAATGTAAGAGCCACACAAAAACAGGACTGGATTTGGCCCCCTGGTAGTAGTTTGTAAGTGCTATTCAATAGAAAAAAGAAAAAGTATTAAGGAGCACTTACTAGTTTCTGCCACAGGTATCTAGTAAGATTTATTTCAGGAATGCAGGAATGGGCACACCATTACCAATTCTATTAATATTTTCATTTGTTAGTCCTTAAAAATCATACGGTAGTTCATATTTTTCAATACACAACATCATTTGAAAATCTATTTTAAAATCTGTTTTAAAATCAAATTTAAAATTTATTCATAAATTGTAAAACAAACTAAATCCTTAGACATGGATTCAATTCTGGCTTCACATCTTACTGGATGTGAACATTAAACAAATCTTTTAACTACGTTGATGCTAATTTCCTTATTTGTACAGGGATTACATTAATTTTACCTATCTTAAATAATGAGGTCAATTACCAAATGCAATGAACACTTTCAATTCTTATTTTTCATCTCTCTTAAGAATTTCATTGCTTAGCCATTTTCTCTTTATGCAAAAAAGTAAATAAATTTATAACTGTGATCCATTAGATTCCATTTATTTCTTTAGTAATTCCTTCTCAAATCCTTTCATGTTTCTTCTTCTTAAGTTTATTCATTTTTCTGCCAACTTTTCCCTGACCAGTTTTAGTTAGTGAGATATTTTTCCCTTAATGATCTCACCTTACTTCATGATTTCAGTGATTACTGATATAGCAAGAGCTATAATATTGGTATATTCAAATGCCTACCAGAAATCTCCTTTGGGATGCCCCTAGGCCTTTCAAACTCATCATGTTTCCAGTTCCACAGTATGTGATATTAACCATTTCGGTCACTTATATGACCATAAACCCAGTTGTCTAGGTGATATTATTTATTCATCCATTATTTATCACATGTATTTTTGCCGGACATGCAGTTCTTTATGCCCTATGCTGTAGTTTTGAGTGAGAAAGAACAGTTCCCAATTTTTGTGAGCTCAGATGCTAGATGGGAGGGGACTGGATAATTAAGTGAAAAACTACACATAAATGATTTCATTTTGAACTAAGCATTATGATAATAATAAAACAGACTTCTCTGTTGAAGAGTCACTATGGTGGGGTACAAGTAAACAGGGTGGTTAGGAAAATCCACCCCCAGGAGATGGCATTTAAGATGGGTTCTGAATCATCTGGGGAAAAAAACAAACAAAAAAAAACAGCCATGGCAAGAGCCAGACATCTGCACAGCATCCTTAACTGTCACCTCATGATATACCGTGTATCTAATCAGTTATCCAAAACTGGTAATTATGTCTACTCAATAGCATCCAAAACCCTCAGCTTCTCTCCTTTCCCTCTGCTATTGTGACTCGTGCAATCTTATCTCCCAATGGAGTCTTTCTTTCTCCCATTAATTCTCGCCACATTTTGCCAGAGATCTCCCAGTAATGCATATCTTATCAAGTGACTTCCCTGACAACATCCATCAGGGAAGGATCACCAATGTCCCCAAACTGAAAATGTTCAAGGCCCCCAAATATGCCCTGATTACATCTTAAACCTTTATTTTCCACTCCCATACTATCATCTATGTCCAGACTCCTCTAACGTACTTCAGTCCCCTTACTGTTTACTGTTTAATTTTGCCTCCTTGACTTTTTGAGTGGTCTTCTTTCTGTTTGGAGTCCTTGTTCACTAGTTAACTATTGCTCACATCACTTACGTGCCCGCTTAACTGTGATACCTTATACATGGTAAAGAAAATGTCTGTTGAATTATTTATGCTTCCATTAGTTTGTAAGTTCCTTAAGTTCTGGGAATTGCATTTGCTCAATTTTATATACACAATACTTAGCACAGACACTAACAATATTGCAAGTAATGCTCAATAATTATTTAATTGATAATTTTTTTTAAACAAGTCCATCTTTTGAACTCAATTGTTTTACTCAAAAATTTTATAGTAATAACAAATTGAGGTATTTTATTCAATTTTGAATCCCTAATACATGTGCTAACATAGGGTAGTTTCTCAACAAATATGTATTTTTATATTTGTATGCATTTGTATATATTTATATTTGTAAGAAAAAATGAGTGAATGGATAAAATTATTTTCAGTTTAAAATAAAACATAAGCAAAAGTTATTTAGGGCAGGAAGATATGTGACACAAGCTTAGCTCTCTGAAACAGTGATATTCAAAGTATGGTCAGAGGATCAACTCCACTAAAGTTACCGCAGGGCATGGTAGAAATTCAATTTTCAGGCCCATCCCAGAATTGATGAATCAGAAACTGTGGCGCAGGGCCCAAGAATCTGTGTTTTAACAAGCTACTCAGATGATGGAGGATGTATTACGTCATAGGTTACTGGAACCCAGCTCAAAAAGCTGATTTTGTACGTATGAGATAGGCTATGATTACCCAAATTTCTAAGACACTCTCGGGATGTTAGTAGTGCTGGCTGTGGATCATACTTTAAGGAGCACTGCTTAGAGCAACATTTGGCAGACTGTGGCAGGCCAAATCTGTCCAGCTGCCTGTTTGGTAAACAAAATTTTACAGGAACATGGCCACCCATTCTTTAAAGTATTACTTGTGTTACTTTGGTACTACCACGGTAAGGTTGAGTAGTTGTGACAGAGACCATGCGGCCCACAAAGGAGGAAGTACATAATCTCTGGCCCTTTACAGAAAGCTTGTCAAATCTACTGAAAGAGCACAGCTTTTTCTCTCCTTGCAATTTTGTTCCTTTCAAGCTGAATTTAATAAATTGAAATGAGTTTTTATTAAAAAGGAAAATCTATTAATGACAGTTGAACAAGTGATTTTCATGACATCTACCTGTTCTGAATCTATTATCCATAGAGACTAGCAGAAGATTTCCAGAACTCTATTCAATATTGCAAGCCATTAAACCTTACTCTTTAAATGAATAAACACCATGTTAATTGCTGAACAACCAATCTCATAATACAGCTTCAAAAATATGTTTTAAGTTTACTAAAAGAAGCTATAAATTAAAATTAAATTATATAAATACAACACAAAGTAATATAAAACAATATTACAAAGGAACTCATTTAGATGAATAACTATGGAAGTAACAGAACAATTTGAAAGATAACATTTTTTTGTGTTCTTAATGAGAAAGAAATAAATTCAACATATGTCACAAAAATTAAATAAATAAGCTTGATAATGATTCATATTCTAAGTATTAAAATATAAATACACTCATTTAAATCATAGGAGCACATTAAAATAGTAAAGCAGTAAAGGTGCGATGTCTCCATAATCAAATAAAAACATATTAATTTCTTGCCTTTACAAATTATACTACAGAGAAGATATGTCTTTAGTAAAAACATATTGAATAGGTTTTCCAAAGCACGTTTAATAAATAAATGTGTCAAGAAACCATAAATAAATATTTAATTTCGTTTTGTGTTAAATACTTAACACATTTCCTGGAAAGGGCTCATACTTATCACTGAAATTGGCTTATGTTTCTGATGAAGTAACATTAAAACATAGTAATAGTGTTAGTATAAAGTAATTCAATTCTTTTTTAAATATTCAGGGCATGAAGTGAATAATTAGTTTGGGAAATTTTCTGGTTTGAATCAAGATTTTAACAAATAAGTTTATGTTTATCTACAATGAAGATGTGTTTATGTTCACATGAAGAAGATATTTCACTAAATGTTATCCCAGAGATATGTGCAGTGTCATCTAAGTAACACAAAGATGGAGGAATTATGCATACATGTACGTGTATGTGATCATAATTTTTGTAATTGCATTGCAGCTCCATCATAACAAGAAAAAAATATGTATGTAATATTTGACTACACGTATTTCCCACTAACAGAGAATCGTGTTTTGTTTTTTTATTTTTCTGTTTTTTAAGGAATATAAAACACATGCTTTTATGTATCATTACCAGGACACAGAAAGAGGCAGGCCAGAGCTGAAGCTTGGTGAGAGCTTCCTGCACCCCAGTGTGTTGGATTTAAGTAAAGGATACCCTTCAAAACTTAAAAAACTTAAAAACCCCTGCTTCAAACCGTTGTGTGTGTGTGTGTGTGTGTGTGTGTGTGTGTGTGCATAATATTCTATTTAAAGCTAAAAATTAGAATGCAAATATCCAAATTAAATGTGGGTACTATAAAATATATGAAAAGTGTTTCAATTAAATAGGTAGTAGTAATACTTAATAATGTAGTTCTTCTTAAACTTGGTTATATACTATATTCTGGAGTAATAGTCCAATATTTGAGTATATATCACTTATAAAATAGAAGTAAATATTTAATTCCACTTTGTGTTAAACATTTAAACATTTTTAATTGTCTTTACTTTAAAATTTGAAAAAATTCTTAGAAAAGCATTTGCTGTATTCCAAAGGTATTCATAATTTCAAAGCTTAATAGATGCTGATTTTTTGCACTTCAGTGTTCGTGCACACATTTTTCCCAATACTGTAATCATCAGTATTGCTTATATTTACAACGATGGAAAATCAGTTCTAAGTTTTAGGTGGCTATCGTTCAATTATCTGTGAATATAAAATATATTCATTTTTTTCTTTACTTCTTTACATCTCAAACCATTTTCATTAGGTGTTTTTTTTTCAATTTTTATTTATTTATACAAGCATATATATGTATATATATATATATACATATATATTTATACAAGCATATATATGTATATAAAATAACTGTCACAAAATTTCTCTAATTACCAATGATATTTTAATTTTGATTACACTGACATTTATCACACAGAATTTTCAATTTCTTTATGCCTTTCTTTGTGATTTCTAACAATTTACCTAAAACTTTATTTTGTTTTTTCTTTTTATGTAGAATTAATCTTGATTCACCCTTTCACAATTACACAGAAATGTTTTGCCAAGGAAGACTACCTTTGATAATTAATATACTATCAAAGTATTGCTGATAACATATATGGTAAAAAATGTGTAGATTATACAATATCTTTATTAATTATATTAATGGATATTTTCCCCAAATCAGTAAATTTATGTGAATAAAAAAAACCAACAGAACTTTGGTGAGGCTATGACAATATGAAACATGAAAAATGTCCTAGATGCCACTCTTGAGAGCTTATTTCACACATGATTTAGGTTTAAGTCTCAGCTCTACCATGGAATGTTGGGCACTATGATGAAAATCCTGGTCTCAAACTTTCCTCAAATGTCCATCATGTGGACATCCCCTCTGAAGTCTGAGAGTTTGAAGACCCCAGTATTGCCCTGAAATCTCTTATTAACTGAACAGCACACTGGAGTGGTTATTTTGTATTAGCTGCGCCATTCACGCCCACGCCCGCCCCCGCCCCCTTAATGAATGTTGTCTCCTCTGGCTTTCTCGATGTACCTCTTTACAGTCAATTGCAGAACTTCTCAGTAACCAAGTTAAGAATCATCTAATTCTAGCTCCGGTACACTCAATTTGAAGTATCTTTATTGTGACTACTTTGTGATTATAACTTTGCAAACCTTTAAAGCCTGTTCACTAAAGTAAGTACTGTGTAAATAACAATTCAGACACTCAGCATGATTATCTTTTCATAGTTTGATTATCCATCCCATTCAAATAATTGCTAGAATAGTTTGACCTATATTTATGAATTTCCAAATTTCAAACCTAGGAAGTTCTGAGTATATTAATATCATCCACTGTCAGATGTTCAAGTTTTTATTATTTATTCAAACTTGAAGACATTAGATTACTAAAGATCAGAAATTTAAAAGATTTGAAGAAATGCAATTTTCATTTGGACATAATACACTATATGTGTGAGTATGTGTAATAGAAACATCTGTATTTTTAAATAGGTCTGATCCTTACTACATCTAATGCACTCTGGTATTTCCTGTTGTATTCTTTTGTTCTGTGCTATTCTATTCTATTCTATTCTATTCTATTCTATTCTATTCTATTCTATTCTATTCTATTCTATTCTATTCTATTCTATCCCGTTTCTATCCCTATCCTATTCTGTCCTATTCTTTAATATTGCTTATTGCAATCCACTAAACTGATTTCATATTGAAATTTAAGATGCATTTGACTATAAGTAACAGAGTATTACATGTTGTTCAATATTAGGAAATGGTATTACCCCAAAGAAAAATGTATCCAGATTTCTTATTTTATATAACAAGAAATTCTAGAGTACCTTAATTCCATAGGTAATTAATGTTAGCAAAACTGTAGGAGCATTTTATGTGCTTGCTTTACCTTCTTCAGCGTACTGGCTTTTGTCCACAGCCCTGCATCATAATGGTTGCAAATTGACTGCGTAGCTCCAGGCATACCAATCTCACACAGTTGTTTAGAGAAATAGAGTCTTGCTTTTTCCTTAAGTATATAATTTTATCAGGCAAGTTACATTTTCTCCAAAATTTCCACAACAAATATATCCTCTATCATATGGCTAGAGCTAAAATAATTATGAGCAAGCAGAATGGGATTACCATGATTAAGCACAGAATGATCCACATTTTCTACAGAAGACGAGGAAGGGCCAACTTTCTTAAGCACGTCACTACTCACTACCTGAATAAAAGCATGTTTCATTAGTAAGGATGAAGGAAAAGAATGACTGCTCGGTGGGCAACATAGAGAACACTGATGATGCTCTACCCACATCCCCTTAATGCTATGTGTAGGTGTTCTGGTCCACAGTTCTAGCTGAGCCCAGCCCTCCAGAGAGTTTAGCCAAGGCTGCAGATAAGTGAACGAAGCTCATTCATGTACACTCCAGACCAGTTCATCTGCTACCTGAATACCACCAAGGGATATATTTCAATGTCCCATGGAATAGAACAATCATCCAGCTGAGGCTGGCCTGAATATCTGACCAACAAAATGATGAGATTGAACAAAATTGTTGTTTCACCCTACTAAGTTTTTTTATGTGAGATAGCAATGGACTAGATAACTGGAACATTCTTTAATTTATTCTTACCATTTGAGTGTACCTCCTCGCTTAGCGTTCCTTCCCTTCAATCAGGCAACAATTAGGAGTCTTTTTCTGAGGAATGTACTTGGGCTAATTAAATCTTCTCTGCTCAGATAAAGGAATAGTCTGGAGTGCCTGGGAATGTTTGTCACCTCCTGAAGGAGACGTTTATGCAAAGACAAATGGATTTGAAAATATGAAAGCCACAGCAACATTACTGAGACCTAATTTATACTGCAAAGTTCCTCTAATGGATGAGGTCAAAGTTACCCCCTGTAGAACTTGGCCTGAGATCTCTATGTTTGACTTACTCCCCTTTCCTGCCCTCCTTCATTTCCTTACAAGTTTGAATAAATTACTTGCACTTGAATTCTTCCCTCAGGGTCTGCTTCTGGAAAATCCAACTCACAATAAGAGACAGGATCGTGGAGGGGAAAGGAAGTGAAACTGCTGCACTGCCTAAAACTTAACAGGTTAGCAGGGAAAGATGTCAGACCATGCTAATCTTGAACAACATGGCCAAACAGGTTAGTCGTCTCAACCAAGCATAGCCCTTGACAGTGATGATATATTTTATTTACTTATTATATCTATACACTGCTGCAAATATATTTTTTGACAGCACAATTTAAACAGGATACAATAAAATTTATTTTATTTTAATTTATTCAATCTTCACTTTATTTTTGCTTTTTAGACCTTTAGTTAAAATTCTCGCACAGCAGGGAGTGGTTATAAAAATGCCCATTAACGATATAAATAAAAATAGTCCATGTTCATTGAATGATTGTTATGTGTTAGGTAGTGCTAAATATTTTTAGAAGTATTTTTACAGATGAAGGCTGATAAGACTGTCCCATTAATATGAAAATGCTGTGGCTCTTGCTCTTGACTATCCTAAGCAATCTGGCCCCTGACCATTTTCTCATCATGGCCTTCTAGCCTCCATGATGTGTTTGCTGATAGCAATTCAAAACAACCTCCCTTGATGATTTCCAGTCAAGATGGTGGAGTAAACACTCGGCTCACCTCCTTTCATGACCACATCAAAACTACAACTAAACTACTAAACACACATCACTGAGAATCACCTGATGTCTAGCTGAACTGAAGCCCCACAACTAAGGACATACAGAAGAAGCCACCTCAAGACTGACAGGAGGAGCAGAGACGCAGAAAGGGCTGGTCCCACACCCACATGCACACTGAAAATCAGGAGGTCTATCTCAGCTACAGAGGTTCCCCCTGGAGGAGTGAGGGGTCCCAGCCCCACACTAAGCTCCCCAGCCCAGAGTTCCAGTGAGGGGAAAAGAAAGTTCTCATAACTTCTGACTGTGAAAATCAGTGGAGATTGTAGCTGAGTAAGATGGATTGTGGCTATAGCCCAAGGCGTTCCTCTTACAGGGCCCTAAAATGAACTTACTCAGTGATGGATTCACTCACTCTGAGCTCCAGTGCTAGGGCAGCAACCTGAAAGTTTGCAGGGACATATGAGGAGGAACTGAATTGTCTACCTTCTGGGTGAGGGCTGGAGGGGCAGCATTTTCCTGGAGGAAGAAGCTGGCGGAAGCTATTGCTTCTTTATTGAGCCCACCCAATCCCATGGCAGATGCAGGTGGCCACCATATCTGAGTCTCCATCAACCTGACTAACACCCTTACTTTGCCCTGCCATAGTGATACCCACAGACCTCACTCAACCCAACTTTCAGGCACAACCAAGTTGCTTCCGTTGGTTTTGCCATACAAACAGCCTGTCTTGGCTCATGCTGCAGACTTTCCAGAAATCTCTCAAAGGTTCACAAAACTCAAATAAGCAAATCTGGCTTTGGTGTGTCCCATACCTCTTGCTGAGAAGTCCTAAGCCCGGGACTAACCATAGCAAATCTCAGTGTATGGCTGGGCCTCTTGATGCACCTCCAAGTCCAGCACAGGGGGCAGCCATCTGTAGATTGCTTTGTGGTTCATGCTAGGTGACCCCAGGAGGGCCACAAGCTGTGGCTGAACTTGGCTGGCAGTAGGGGCCCCTTTCAAGAGGCCATGGAAACCTGCACACCCAAATGCCAGCTTGGGACTGAGCTGGAGCATCACTTGGCTACTCTGATGATGACATACCCAAACGGCAGACTAGTCAGGCACCTGAGCCCTGCTAAAGTGAATCCTGTTTCATAGGGTCAGTCCCTGCACAACAGCTCCCCCATTGTAGTCACAGCCAGTCCTCACAAACAGTCAGCCTGAGAGTGAATCCCTCCCAGAAACATGTAAACAGCAAGCAAGGTTCAACTACAACAGGAGGGCACACAAAACCCACACAATGGACACACCTGGAGGACCCAGCTTTGGGGACCAGGAAGACTGTGCCACTGTGCCCCACAGGACACCTACTACATGAAGCCTCTCTAGTAAGGCCAGGAGGCATAGCAGATTGCCTAATACATAGAATCAAACACAAGGAGGCAGCCAAAACAGGGATACAAAGAAATATGTCCCAAATAAAAGAACAGAACAAAGCTTCAGAAAAAGAACCAAAATGGAGACAAGCAATCTACCAGATGCAGAATTCAAAACA
This sequence comes from Rhinolophus sinicus, assembly GCF_036562045.2. Lineage (NCBI taxonomy): Eukaryota > Metazoa > Chordata > Mammalia > Chiroptera > Rhinolophidae > Rhinolophus > Rhinolophus sinicus. The sequence continues at coordinate 74,977,521 of NC_133757.1, read as the reverse complement.
CTGGTTATACAGATGCTCAGTGACTTCAGGGAAAACTTCAACAAAGAGACAAGAAACATAAAAATGGAGATAGAAAATATAAAAAAGAACTAGTCAGAAATAAAGAATACAGTAACTAAAATGAGGAATACATTAGAGGGAATCAACAGTAGATTAGATGAAGCAGAGGGCTGAATCAGTGATGCAGAAGATAAGGCAATGGAGAACACCCAAACAGAACAGCAAAAAGAAAATAATAATAATAATCATCATCATCAAAAAAATGAGAACAGTTTAACAGGCCTCTGGGACAACAACAAGTGTACAAACATTTGCATCATAGGAGTACCAGAAGGAGAAGAGAGAAAGCAAGGGATTGAGAACCTATTTGAAAAAATAATGACAGGAAACTTCCCTAACTTGGTGAAGGAAAAAGCATATAAGCCTAGAAGGTGCAGAGTCCCAAACATGATGAAAACAAACAAGCCCACACCAAGACACATCATAATTTAAATGTCACCGGTCAAAGAAAGAATTGTAAAAGCAGCAAAGGAGAAGCTTCCATAAGACTGTCAGTTGATTTCTCAACAGAAAATGGCAGAACAGAAGGGACTGGCAGGATATATTCAAAGTGATGAAAAGCAAAGACCTACAACCAAGATTACTCTATGCAGGAAAGCTATCATTTAGAACCAAAGGACAGATAAAGAACTTCCCAAACAAGAAAAAGCTAAAGGAGTTTACCACCACCAAACCAGTATTACAAAAATAAAAAAAAATAAAAAAAATAAAAAAGTTCAATGGCTTCTTTAAGAAGAAAAAAGCTAAAAAGTATGTAAATAATAAAATGGTAATGTATGTATCAACAATTACTTTGTTGTAATAATAAAATGGATATGTACCTATCAACAATTACTTTGACTATAAATGAATTAATTGTTCCAATCAAAAAATAGAGTAGCTGAATGGATAAGAAAACAAGACCCTTACATGTGCTGCCTACAAGAGACTCACTTCAGAACTAAAAGCACACACAGACTGAAAGTAAAGGGATGGGAAAAGATATTCCATGACAATGGAAATGAGAAAAAAAAGAAAGAAAAAAAAGAGCTAAGGTAGCAGTACTTATAACACACAAAATAGACTTTAAAACAAAGGCTATACTAAGAGACAAAGAAGCACCCAGTAATCCCACTTTTGGGTATTTATCCAAAGAAACCCAAAACACTACTCTGAGGGGAGGTATACATCCACATGTTCATTGCAGCACTGTTTACAATGGCCAAGATATGGAGGCAGCCTGGGTGTCCACTGATGGATGAATAAAGAGAAGGGGTACATATATACAATGTAATATTACTCAGCCAGGAAAGGGAATGGATTTTTGCCATCTGTAGTGGCATGGATGGACCTGGAGGGTATGGTGCTGAGTGGAGTATGTCAGATAGACAGAGACAGATGCAATGTGATTTAACATACATATGGAATCTAAACAACAAAATAAACAAACAAAACAGAAACAAACTCATAGATACAGGGAGTATTTTGATGGTTGCCAGATGGGAGGAGGCTTGGGGGAGAGTAGGTTAAAAATGGGGATGATTTAGAAATACAAATTGGTTGATAAAAAGTAGTAATGGTGATGTAGGATATAGCATAAGGAATATAATCAATAATATTGTAATAACTATGTATGGTGTAAGATGGGTACTAGATTTATTGGGGTGATAGATGGAAGGGGGTGGGGGTAGGGTGAAAAAGATGCATTACGAAGTACAAATTGTTATTTTCAAAATAGTAATGGGGGTATAAAGTAAAGTGTAGGGAATGTAGTCAATGATATTGTAATAACTATGTATAGTGCCAGGTGCGTACTAGACTAGTCAAGGGGATCGCTTTTTAAACTACATAAGTGTTTAACCACTATTACGTACACCTGAAATTAATATAAAATAATACTGAATGCCAATTGTAATTGAAAAACTTAAAAAGGGATGAAAAGGTTAAGGAAAATAAGAGGTTCAAATTTCTAAGTATAAAACAAATAAGTCATGGGGTATAATATACAGCACAAGGAATATAGTCAATAATAATGTGATAGCATGGTCCAGTGTCAGATGGTTGCTGGACTTATCATTGTGGTCACTGCTTTAGGTATAAAAATGTTGAATAACTATGGTGTACACCTGAAATTAATATAATAGTTTGTTAGCTATATTTTAATAAAAATCTTAAAAAAAAAAAAAAAGAGCTACTTGAGTGGGAGAACTAAATATAGATTGCAATAAAACAAAGGAAAAACAAAAAACAAAAACAAGCAAAAAAAAACACCTCCCTTGTGATCAAATTATCCATAGTCTTTTTGCCATTGTTGTTTATAAAATAAAATAAGACTTTTACTGATAAAGTATAGTTAGTTGAGAGGCATTTCCTCCTTTCTTTGTGTGCTTATAAAATCAAGCTTATTATCTATTTTTAACTAGATCTCAAAAATTTCATTTATATTACAAAGTGTGAACTTAAGTGCTAACATTTTCAGTTTTAGCTTTCAAATACCTAGCTAGGGCAAATAATTCATTTGAAACAAATATATTTCTAAACTTACTCTGATGAAACAGAAATGACAAATAAATCTCTAAATTGAAGACATCTCTATATTAAATATGCATAAATTACATAGCCAAACAATTACTTAGGCTGAGTCTTTATGTTAAAAAACTGCAAACAGGGATAGATGTTTCATAAATTCTCATAAATGTTTAAGAGTGAATCACCAAAAACATAGTTACATTTGATGGAATATATTGTTTGGATAGGCTTTACGCAAGTTGGATTGGGGTAAGAACATACCCCAAAGTTTATCTAAATCAGATACCCACAGTAACTCACAAGAGAGAAGAAACAACCACTGCATCTTCATACCAGGGAATTTATGTTCAAAGGCCTACACCTTTGATACTGCACACGTGGATTATGATTAGGCCCTGTCCACACCGGGCCCTAATCTGTCCTGTCATATATGTTTCTGTTGCTAACGTCATTGGTTCCCAAGTCCATATGCTCTGCATTCTCTTAGTGTTCACTCCAGTCCTCTTTGCTAAACCAACTAGGTCTTTAATGGTATGGAAAATAAGAGTATTAGAACTGTAACAATGCTCTCCTACCACACAATTGGATGCACATTACTCAAAGGATAGGTCTAGACACAGGCAACTTAATCAGCTTTTTTTTTTTTAACTACGCTAGTGTCATACCATGTTGTATGTAAAACTTAATTGTATTACTTGTGTCACAAGAACCTTCTTTTACAGGATTCCTCCTATAAATATTAGGGTTTATATATACCATCCTTCATCCTAGATCTTAGCCTAGCAAGCTACTGTGTGCTAGTTCAAGGACTGAAGCAGTATTTAATCACACCCTTTCCAATCTACCTTTTTTTTCCCTTTCTTTGCAAAAGGTTCCTTCACTCTTTAGTAATTTCTCTTTTTATGATTTATAACCTACATATTAAGACTTCCAGACTTAGGTGTCTTTTCTCCAATGTATTGATACATGGTAATAATAGCACAATTTAAAAGAATAAGAAACAGTGTCATGAACTGTGAATCATTTAATATTTTACCCACGTTGGAAGTTAATAAGTTAGCACACTAACATACTACAGTTTCATGCATCCTGGCAGAAGACATAAAAATTGTGGGCCAGAGATAAAGGACAGTTTATTGACCATAGCAATAGCAGTAGCCAGAGTACCAGCAGTATCTTACACTGGGTCCCCAAGCTCCAAAACCCACAGGGCAATATAAAGGGGGTCAGGTACCATCTGCTCATGCAGTGGTGTTGTGTTTCAGTAAAGGAACTCTGAAGCTAGGCAATCCAAGTATTTTATAATAGACAATAAGCACATATACTCTTCTCTACAGGAAGACATTATCTTTATTATACTGAACAGTAAGCACACTTGTCCTTTCTTCTAGAGGCCCTACTTTTATCTACCAACGGTGAAAAGCGAACATGTCCTTTGCTTGAGACTGAACACCTACTCTATCTTGCAAGGTTCTGAACTATACAAACATCTTTAAAAATTGATCCAGAACAAAAGCAGTCAGTGCCTCTGCTCAGAAAACAGAGAAAAGGGAAACAACCATGGAGAATCTCCCAACAAGAATATCACTATTTATTTCTACACTGTCTTGGCTTCTGGAAAATTTCCCTCGTGTGTACTCCATGAGCCATTCTGATTAATCTGACAAACAGCCTGGAACCAAATGTGTTTAATTTCTCTCTTTCATCATTTAGTCAAGGCTACGATCGATAGGACTATAAAAAGAAGGAGATGGCCATCCTGTGGTATTGACCTCAATCATGTCCCCACTAGGGCTACCAAAAACCAATCAGCTGCACAATCTCACAAACTCTCAAGGACTATCTGCAAAACCAGGTGACTTTCTTCTTAAGTTTCTGTATTGACCTCTGTGATAGGGCCACAGCACTGGTCCAGGTACATTAATACATAATAGTAATTGCACAGTTTCTGCCTTGGCCTCAAGAAAAACATCCTGGACAATCCAAATAACTACCACAACTCTCAATAATAAGTTGAGGCAGACCTGAATGCATTCAAGGGCCAAGTTGGTGTTACTGATCACTTTAGCTTAAAGTTAGGGATAAATTTCACATTGCCTTTTCTAATTGGATATTATCATTGTAGAAATAACTGCCTGCTTAAATAAGGAGTCAATTATCCCTCTAAGAAGTTTGCATAATTGACCAAGCCTCAGTTTGGAGTTATGATTCATTAGTGTGACATAATTTTCTTGAGTGTTTCTTAAACTGTTGATGGTGTCTTATGACCACCAAGAAGATGCCCATCTCTGTATTTTCCAGAGGAAACTTATATGCTTGGCTTTAACACAAAATAGTATAACTCTGAAGTTATACATTGTGCCTGTGGAAAGAAAGATTTGTTCAGTATCATTGCACTTTCAAGTGGGACTTATTCCAGTGAGGGAACACAGGTTGTCAGTGCTTCCATCTGGCCTTTGGACCACTGCATTTTAAGTGGTAAGACTTGCATTTTCCAATTCACTTTAAACAAAATTGAGACAACTCCATGATTTTGGAGTGACAGTCCAAGGGCAGTTAGTCCATCTGGAGGTATTAACAAGTGTTTTGTGTAGCTGGTGCTGGAATAGGGGACATTCTCTGCTGTTTCCAATAGACTTCTCAGTAAGATTAAGAAGAATGGAGATCAATTTTCCTCAGTATTCTCTGGTGAGGGATGAAAAATCCAACAGTCCGTTGCCTTTAAGCTGCTTGGAACTGTCTGATAAAATGATCCCAGGTGGTTTCCTTCATGAAGCTTTCAGGAGTGATTCTGAAAGGCAGTGGTCATTAATGCCCCTCTTTCTATACATCTTCCTGGGTCAAGATGTTTCTTTCCCAGATGAGAGTGTTGTTGTTCTATTTGAATTACCCAAAGTTGGTGTATATCATTCCAGTAGTCCTAACTTCCCTGCTCAGATGCAGCTCTTTGGCTTGAAGAAGTCATATACAAGAAGTGCACAGCCATTTTTATAAAACTAAAGGGACTGATTAGGTTTCACACTTTGGGTAACATAGGCAGTTAGAGGTGTTTTTGATGAGCAGTGTACTAAATCAAATGGTCATTATCATTATGATCATGACCATGCCAATCCAACAAGAAAATCTAGGTGGCTGAAGCAGAATGAAATTTGAATCCCCTAGGCTTCCCTTTGGCTAAACTGCCACTCAGAGTTATTGTTAAGCAAAGAAAGAAGCATTATGCCATGATGGAATCCCAAATTTTCAAATAGCTCTGTATAATCCCTAAACTCTTTGATTCTGATCCTAATCCGGAAACTGGCCAAGCAGAGGTGACCTTTTTCTGTAGACAGTCACACTCATTGACCAAAAAGCCTAAGAAAGGTGTATGTGCTAGGAGGAGATGAGGGAGGTAGAGTCAGAAATACTTTAATTTTTCAGGAAAATGTTTTAATGTTTAATAAATGTTTGTGGATCATATGGAGGGTTTACCTTGTCTGTAAGGTCACTATTCCATGGCTTTGCAATGAAAGGCACACCACTGTAAGAATGCAAATAGTATAGAAATCTACAAGCATAAGACAGATCAATGTCAAATATCACAAATGTGATCCTGGAATCAGCTAATTGGAACATTGTATTTAACTTGAAATAATGTCAACAACTGTGAAACCCCATAATTAGCCCCAAAGAAGAAGTAAAAGGTCAATGTTGGCAAGTGCAAGGAACAGGCAAAGGCCATGCCTCTTAACTTACAATGCATCCATCTGTACCATGAGAAAAATGTGTCAACTTGTGTCAAGTCACAGTCTAGCATACGAGGTAATCTCTGCATCAGAAACAAAATGCATTATTTTGCTTCTAATACATGATAACAGATTTCTTTCCATGCCGTATATGTGCTGAAAGACCCAGCCAGCAATAATGCCCGGATAATGAATTAGTGAAATTCTAGGAAAAGGACATTCAATTAATATCCTGTTTCCCCCAAAATAAGACCTAGTCGGACAATCAGCTCTAACGTGTCTTTTGGAGCAAAAATTAATATAAGACCCAGTCTTATTTTACTACAATATGAGACCGGGTATAATAAAATATAATACAATATACATAATATAGTCATACCAGGTCTTATATAAGACTGAGTCTTATATTAATTTTTGCTCAAAAAGATGCATTAGAGATGATTATCCAGCTAGGTCTTATTTTCAGGGAAACACGGTAGTGAGATTACATTTCATCTCATCAGGGAATGGTCTTGACATGAATGTCTACATGAGTATCCCAGTGAGGGTTACTTTTATCTGTCAGTTGGTAATTTCCCAAGGAGCAGGCCAAAGAGCCAGAGTGTTGGCAAAAACCCAGGAGATATTAAAACTATAATAGGCATCTTTAAGAGGAGTGTTAACAGGTATTAGGAGAACGGTAACAAGTTATGCCCCCTTAGCATAGTATCACATCCATTTTTGTTTCTGGATTGCTGCTGCTTGTTTCAGAACAGCCCCAGCAGCCCTGTGGACACATACTATGCTTAGCCAAATCATCAGTGACTCGTGCCCAGGCAGTTAAAGGAATCTCTGTGAATCTGAGGCCACGTTGAGCCAGTGGGTTGGCTTCCACTGACAGAATCAGAAATAGTTTTCTGTGAAGGGAAAGTTGCCTCTTTTTCATGCAAAACTGAGATGTCCCTGTAGTCAGACCAGCCACATTCTTGAATATACAATTTCCATTTGACCGGTAAGGCTTGTTGGGCCCTTCCTACATTGTTAGTCTTTGACTTTGAATTGGCACCTCCAGCCCATCTCCCCAACCCCAAAGGAAATTTCAGGACTCAGAGTCATAAGGTCTCTAGAGGTGAGCATTCCAGTTACGGAAAAGCCCAGTAGCAAATTGCTTTTCAAAAGGTGTACCTAGTAGCCAGGTCAGGGAGCTGATGAGCCCACTTCAAGGGGCACCTCTAGATGGAGGCTGTCTCCTGTTACCAATGGCTGCAATTGACAAAATCGTCAGTCACAGAGACTTTTAGCTCAAATGATTAATTAGGTTTGTGGGGCCTCAAAGGTATAGCACTTCTCTATATGCAATTCTTCCTAATAGGGAGAGTACCTTCATTCACAGTACATCAATATTCATTATACATTCAGCACATAAAGCCATACATGATAATAAAGTGGCCAAAATAGTCTCACAGACACGGTTGTGTTAGCTTCACTCTACTGCAAACCTTGCCCTAACTCAATTCGCTACACTCAGCTGCTCCCCATCACTAATGGGTAGAGTAGATGGTACTTGGTTGCCTAGATCCAAAAGTCCATAAAAGATTAAGTCCCTCCCTTCCCTGAATTACTTCACAAGTGCATATGGCCTTTTGGGGACATGGAGACCTCGGCCCACCCAATCATTCTGCTCCTTAAATAAGTGGAGTCAGATCTAGAATGAAAGTGACAAATTAGCAGGCATGGAAGGAGACAGCAGCTACAACAAGCAAAATGAACTGTGGAAGCTGATGAAGGCTCACAAAACGAATCACCAATGTTCCTGGTGTACCTACCTCCCTATATTAGATAGCAAGGTCATCTTTACTGATAGCATCTATTTCAGTCTCCAAGTCCCCTGACTCTGCAGTCAAAGCGACATTGCTTTCTGGCCAGGGACCCAGAGTCTGTGCCCTTTGACTGACTTAGTCCTGACTCACAAGTGATGGAATTCTTTGAAGGAGCTCAGTTTCATCTGGGGAAACTGCTCCATGATTGTCATGATAATGACTCTTAAATATTCTCCCTGGTTTAAAGTGTGTGGGAGTTTTCAAGATGGCAAGGCTCACCACTGTAAGAAAGAATTTTCCTAGATCACTCTGTATCATTTTCTAATTTCAGGTGGTTTTGTGATGTCCATGGAATAGATGAATGAATAAACAAATTGGTATGTCCATACAATGAAATGCTACTCATCAATAGAAACGAATAAAAATTTCATACATGTACAAACTGAATGAATCTCAAAATATTTGTGCTGAAGGAAAGATGGAAGACCAAGAGACTATATGCTACATGATTATACTTAAATAAACTTATTTATTTAAAATATTTAAATAAAATAAAATACAAACTATTCTATAGTGACAGTGGAAAGAGTACAAAGAAGCATGAGGAAACTTTTAGGGTTGGTGATCTTTTCATTATCTTGACTGTGGTGACTTTTTCAGGTGTAATCATGTATCAGAATTTATCAATTGTACACTTTAAATATGTGTAATTTAACATATGCCAATTATACCATAATAATAATAAAAAAACCTACTGCAAGGGTAATAAAAGAAAAATAAATAAATAAGCAAACAAACAAACATGGTGAAGAAAATTTAGAATAAGCCCCACAAATAGATAAGAAAAAGGCACATACAATTCTCACTACTAGTGGTCTGACAAATGTAATAAAAATATTAGTTTTTGGCCATGGTGGACCTACTCAGAGCTCTTAAGAACTACAGTGTCAATTCAAAGGTTTACAAAAAGCAATAAACCATATAATAAGTAAACAAAGATACAGGTATTCTTTCAGTAGGAATTCAGATAATAAATGTGAGTTTGTGTGAGGATAATATTAGAACTTCTGGAAATTTAAACTCCCCTATCATGATTACCTTCAAATTATGTGTGTGTGTGTGTGTGTGTGTGTGTGTGTCTGTACACATATAAGGGGTGCCAAAAAAATGTATACACATGACTTCTATTCATCTTTTGTTATATCAGTAAGAGTATTAGAATTTTAATACATTTTTTTTTTCCTTTCTTAAAATGTGTTTACTTTTTTTCGGTACCCTCTGTATATACATCTGTCATCATCCCTACTATCTTTATGTTTAATGAGTTGGAATCTGCAGGAAATAGACCATAAAATGTAGATGTGCATGTTTCTTTGGGCAAAATATTTCTGGAGAAGGACTCAGTCTGAGCTCTTAGTTATCACTTTGTAAATCTGGGGAAGTGGTGCCTAAGTAACTGGAATGGGAAGCTGGTATGTGACAACCACTAACATTGTCACTTGGAAGCAATGATTCATGTAATAAATTCACCCATCCGTGAACAGCTCAGTTTCTGGATGGTCTCTTTTCCTGAGAAAATTTGTAAAACTTTTGGTGGGATGAGTTATAGAGACTACTGATGCATCTAATCTCTATATGCAGCTGAAACTCGTTCTTTTTCCATTTTACAACCCATTCTAGATTCCCTTCTCTGCTTGTCCAGGTGGCTGTGACAGACATGAATTATGTTTGCCACAGATGCTTTACTCAGTCTTCTCTTTAAGAGCATACCACTGCAAGTAAGGTAGTTGCCTAACAACTTTCAATCGCCACAAACACTGGTTCCATTTCAGTGTTCCCACTGAGTCTTACTTTTTATACTCCTTCCTCAAATGATTGAGTGTATGGGCTGATAGAAGACTGCATTAAAAGGTTCTCACTGGTCTGAAGTGCCCCATCGGCTTGTGTTTTTTTAGAGCTCTGCTACTGTTTCAGGCCCTTCCTACACAATCTGCCTTTCTTCCCACCTCCTTTCACATGTGTTAGACCTGCGTCATAATCGTTAAGGCTTTCCCTACTACCACTCTCCTTTATTCTTTATAGGCATATCCCTCATCCCATTCCACCCCTAAAGCCTTTGCATATTGAATCCCTTCTTGTGTTCTTCTTAGAAAATTCAAGTTAACATATAGTTTACCTGGTTTTGGGGTCACTCAGATACTCACCCCTGATGGCTCTGAGCCTTTACCTGTGTCATTCCCTTCTTAAAGTCAGTTATATATCTACTGACTGTCCAATTTGCACTGAGAAATGACAAGAACACCTCAATGGATCACCTGGATGGCAAATATATTCTTCCTTGCTCCTATTGTATAACAGATGCCATACCTCTTAGAGATGATCAGAGAAAAGTATTCCTGCCCAGATGTTGATTCCTTCTGATGCCTTTTCATTTCCTGGTGTCACTGAGAAGCCCAAAGTGACGAGGAAACACAATGTTCGAAACATAACAGTGTTCTTGCTGTATATGATTGTATAGTGTTCTCTGTCTCTGGGAATAGCACCTTTAGGTATGCAAATCCTACACTTACACGAACAGAAAACATTAGTTACCTAAAAATGGATCACTGAGTGAAGGTAAGTGAAGTTACTCCTATTTACATGCCTTGGTTCCTGGAACCATATGTTCTCACCAATTAGGGACACGGTATCATGTAATGTACATTGATTAAGTTGTAAACTGCATCCTTGAAAAAGGCATCTCATCTAAATAGAGTATCATATCCAAGCGGAAGTCTTACTTCATCCTTCACAAGCTTTCTCATCATTCTATTTGACTGGAAGATTCTGGGTAGTGTGGAATGTGATGTGATAAATGGGTCCCATGGTCCTGTGTACATCATCACAATTCATTTGCAGGAATGTGTGTCCCTTGGTCTTATGTGATATTTTGTAGGGTAACGGATCCCAGATGCTGTATAACCTGCAATACTTGGTTGTCAGTGGGTGTGGTGAGTTCATGAGCTATTGAGTTTCTGTGCAGATTCCATCCTTGTCAACACAGGTGTTCCAATCACGAGCACAAAGTACCATGCCTGGGGCTAGCCTATGACAGAAACTGGCTGATGTCAACTTGCCAAGTCATTCCATCTATTTGTGTTTATTTTTTTAATGCTTTTTTCTTTTTATGACTTCTCTGACGAGCTTTAAGTATGCAGTGCAAAGACCTTCAGAATCCACGTGCATTCCCAAAGTTCTGGGCAGGCTTCTTCTAAGAACTTTTTGTCCTTTATCTTCTAATTCTTGTTCCTTCAGGAGCAGAATCACAGGACTCAGCAACACGACACCACCCATGACTCTATATATTCTAATTGTGTATCACTTTTCTTTCCACACAAAGGAAATGACCAGGTACATGGCCTACACCTCTAATCATTGCGAAGGTTTCCCCTCACTCCTGCCTTCAGGACCACCTTTGAGTAGGGTAGTAATTCAATAGTGGTCTATTTTTAATTTGCAGCCAAATACCCTGCCAACTCATCTATGAACCAAGCCTGGCCAGAGCAAGGAAAAAGTGTTTTTGAGATGCTTTTTCTTTTTTTTTAAATGATGAGACAGATGAGATGCATTCATCTGATAATATCCCAACATGCCCCAAACAGGTAGGTCCATTAAAAAAGTATTCAAAATTTTGTAGACATAGGAGTACTTGTGTCTTACCAAGGCCTTCAGTGTTCTGGTCACTTTGTGCTCATATAGTCTAATTACCATGATTTTGTGAATGTAAATAAATAACCTGATATTATACAGACTGTACAGGTATTCCAGGTCTCTTTGAGCAACATTATGACAGTGAGCAGGGGAGTTAACATAACTCTAGGGCAAGAATAAAATATATTCTGTTGTTTATCCTACATCAATGAGCTTTTCTGATCCTCACAGAGACTGAAAATAACACGTTCTCCAGATCAATGCTAATACACCACATGTTAATATGCTGTAACAAAGATATCACATTTGACTACTAGACTGAGTTTTCAGTAGCCCACCATCATTGTCTTGGATCCATATGATGATCATAACGGTTGTATTTGTGAATTAAAGGAGGGTTTGATGAGGATCAACATCTCTGCACACTTAAAATATTTAAGGATATGCTGATTTCTACTCTTTTCTTTGAGATACATTGCTTTTGCGTTACATTCTTGGCAGGGCCAGGGGCCAGTTTCAACAGCTTCTATTTGGCTTTCCCAACTGTAATAGTTCTTACCTCATAGGCCAATGTTGATATTATAAAAACTACCAATTATGTTTATTATAATTATCATCTGAAAGATAAGGACAATCACTAGTGAGTGGTCCATGGATACAGGAAACCTGCTATGAGCTAGACCTAGACCAGTGCTCTAATGTACAAGGCTCCCCTAATTAGAAGACTATACAAATGTTTTGCATGTCCAAGTAACAATGTCAAATTATACATCTAAGAGTTCTTGAAATGTTTGGTATCACACTTGCCTCAATATACAGTTGTCAGAATAAATGACTGTGTGCCTCATTGGGAATGAATGTTGGTGATCATTACCGCATAAATTTGCCCTGGGGTTCGAGGTTCTTTGCTCATGGGAAACTGCCCTCTCCTTTAGTAAATGGGTTCTGGATTTTAAAATGGTTACATATCTGGAAATTGTGATGCTTCATGGCTACCTTCACAGCCTAATTATCCATGTTTTACTTCTTTTGATTGAATAAACTGAAAAACACTCAAAGGCTGCCTGTCTATCTTGATCCTAGGGATACTGTACTCTATTAAAAATCTCCACAGTTCTCTGACTGCCTTGCTCCAAGTTTCCACTCTAATTTTTTCAGCTTATTTCAACAACTGAGCCCATCATTTTTTCTAACACATGAAGTGCTATCCCCTGGAATATTATTCTGTGATCCTATTATCCCCATTGTTATCAAGCAACTACCATCAGCCATTGCTTATGTAGGGAGTCACTACTGATCCAGTGATGCTGGGGACCCTCTCTCTGTTCTTTTCTTTATAATATTGGTGAATGTGACCTTTTAGAAAAAATAGTCAGCTGGAATACTTTCCGATCTTATATACTAGATTCACGTTAGCCTGTTGACTCCACTGAGCCTTTTGATTTCTTCTTCCCTCCCAACATGCAAGTTCTTCTATTTCTATTGCCCTTTGCATGGGCCATTGCTTTCCCCACTTTTTCAAAAACCATCCAACAAGATGTTGGTCCTATACTCCAGGGTCTTTGTTAGGGTATGAAACCTTTAATCAGAAAGGTTGTTCTGATACTGATAGATTATTTTCAGCTATCTTTATATTCAGCCATTCTGTGTCTAGTCTCCTTAGGACCCTGTCATATGACTATGCTCCTGGCTCCTGACAGTGCACACTGGCTAGGTCTCAAACTTTTGTTGCAGTATAATCCCTTTTATCTCTTAGTAGTAGCACTTACTAGCAACATCTTTCTTGATGGTATGTACTGGAACTTATCCTTACTTATTGGTCGAGTGGGCATGAAGGAGGTTTAGATACCTCTTGAGAAGGCACACATTTTCTTACAAGGCACAAGTCTCTGCATCACATTCAAACAAGGGACTACTGTTTAATAAGAATGGCCATATATTTAGACCCAGAGAGTTGAGATATCTGGGGATTTAGGATTTTTGACCCTGACCTCTCACGTTATGGTTCATCATCCCCACTTATACCAATCAGGGTCTTGCCCTCAGCATAGCACTCTGGATTGAGAATTTAACTTTTCTTTATAACAGGTATCCTTCTAATTATGTCCCAGGCCTGATTTAGCTCTTTCTGACCTGTAGATGTGGGAGCTAATTCTGTTTGTTTATTTATGCCCTCTGTTGCCTTAAATTAGTAATTAAGCACCTTAAGTCTTCCATTGTCCTTTGCCCCACAATGTTATAATGGCCTCACAATAACTATCCCATTCCATAGTCCTTATATTTATTATTTCTCTGGAATTTCTCAGTTGGCTGAGATCTATTTCATCAACCAATATTTCCCAATGCAACAGATTCCTGCCCTACTTACCATCTTGGAAATTTTAATGATTACACCATTACTACATGTCAGGGGCTCTCCGTATCTTATGTACCACCAATGATAGAGTTTTCATTGCCAGTTGACTAGGAGATGATTTCATTGTAAAAATTTCATTTGAGCATATACTTTCTTGGACCACAATTTGCACCAAGTGACATAGATAAAGTTCCCTGGGAAACAGACTTTGAGACAGTTACTTGAATGAAGGCAGTTTACTGGGACGGATTCACTAAAACAACACCTGTCTGCAAGTGAAAGAAGTAAGACTAGGCAGAAATCTCTGGCTTGGACTTTTAGATAGGGTTGTCAGATTTAGCAAATAAAAATACAGGATCCTCAGTTAAATCTGAATTTCTGATAAACAATGACTAAACTTTTATTGTAAGCATATACTTTAGTATACTTCAGTATTAGTATGCCACAAATATTGCATGGGACACACTTATACAAAATAATTATCCACTGATTATCTGAAATTCAAATGTGACTGAGTGTCTTATATTTTTTTTAAAAAATGCTACCTTCATAGTTGTCATGAAGGGAGTCAACAGACCATGTCTTTTTCCTCCCCAAATTGACAAGTCTTTAGATGCAGGCTGCCCTATAAAAGGGGGCCAAACTTATATGAGTCAATATTCTTCGGCCAAAGGCAATTCATGGTGGTGATGTTAACTATGAATTGTTAGCAACCATTATTCCTGAAGGAATAAGTCCTTCCATTCTGGACTGAGGAACTGGCCGGTTTCTATAGTGATTTTGTGTGTGAAAAAGGTAAGAGAAAGGGCAGGAGAAGAGAAAGAAAGAGGGAGATGAAGACAGCGAGAAACAATGGATAAGTGGCAGGAACTATCTCACAATTTCATGTGGATAAGATACCTATCATCAATCTCAGAATCGTACAGAATACGGTAAGAATATAATGTACACGGTAATATAAACAGGCAGTCATGACTTAGGCTTCCGCCAGAATTTTTGGCCTCACCAAACCAGTGCATCTTCCTCAGTTTATCACAATCCTGAACTTAATGGTGTGGAACTGGAACAAGAGCCATGCAAACAGACTCTTAAACCAGTCACATAGCTGGAGCTTCACTATCCAAAAGGCAATCTACATATTCAATTTTTTTTTCCCATCTAAAGCACCTGAAAGTCATTTGAAAGGTATGACTTCGAAGACCATTGACTATGCTGCCATTACACAAAAGTCTACTTAAGCAACCAAAACTAAAGATGTTACTATAATCTGCATTATTCCTATTATGCAAGCATTACAAATGGAAAAGCACTGCTGCTGTCTAAATAAGAGAAAGAAGGGTAGAGGTAGAAATAATACATTTCATAACAAAGCAAGGCTATATCAGTTTACTAATCATTGAAATTCACTGAAACATATTAAGAATGGAATTGATGTATGATAGTCTGTGGAACTGCTAAACTTAAAGTGGATAAAAAACTTAAAATATACCAAATAGAGAAAAATTATGAAATATTAGCTTCCTCTTGCATAGACACACAGGTTCACTGAATAATTATAAAGTAGATCATAATCATCTTATTTGAACTTTTTATTTACGGATTAAAATGTTAGAAGCATATAAATAACTATCCAATTGGTTCCTAATAACAAGGAAAACCAAGAATAGCTTATGATTAGGTATCACTTCTATTACAATTTGAAAACATTAACAAAAGAAATTGGAAGTCTTTTTCTCCTTAACTCCATAATCCGTCATAGTTATTATGAGGATTAATGAGGAATTATTCCAGATGAATGGTACTCAACTAGATGCAGTTGAACCCTAAGATATATTTGACATTGTCTGGACATTTTGATTGCTACAACTGGGAATGGAAATACGCCACTCAAATCTAGTAGGTAAAGGGCAGAGATATTGCTAAACATCCCACAAATTACAGGCTAACCTTTATAGTAAAGCAAGATCTGCCCCTAAATGTCAATAATACTGGGATCGGGAAACCCTACTCTAAATTTGTACAAAAATGATATGCAAATATTCATTATTTGATAATAAACACATATTAAGCATCTTGATCCTTGGAATTCCACCAAAAATCCATTCTTTCAGTCAGTTACTCATTCAGGATCTCTTGTATATGAAGTACAATGCTACTTGTTGAGACTTCAGTAGAATGCAAAATATGGTGTCTACCCTTTCATCATCATGTCCCCTTAGTCTCCATAGTGCTTCTGCTCTGTTGGCTAACAATCCGGGACTGGCACACCAACTAATAACTACGAAGATGGCATTCTGGACTAGGTGTTGTTAGATCGCTTGGAATGGAACCTACAATGGGGAATATATTTTAAACACCATTATAACTGGAAATCTACATTTCATCTCTAAGTCATAAAACTCTAGAAAAAAATGGTGAAAAATTTAAAATATTTCTATTTATGGAAGTAGACTGTCATCCTGTTTTGAGCATTTATAATTATCAGCAAAAATAGATTAGAAGTAATGAATTTTAAAGTGTGTAAGACAATAACTGGGTATGCCTCAGACAAAGAAAGTGCATAATAAATATGTGATTAGTAAATAAATAGATTATGTAGGATATAATACATTTAAAAATCGTATATCATATAGGGTTTATGTGTATCATATAACCAAAGATTTGTAAGATTCATATGAATTTGTTTGTTTAAATTATAAATGGAAGAATTAATCTCTGATTCCTTTCTCATGTCATAACTAAAAATGTATTTCAGAATTAAATTTGTAAAACTAACCCAATTCATAAAAGGTGAAGAATCATTTTTCTAATTCATCAACTGCATTTTGAGTGAAAAAGAAAAGCAAAGTTGACAATCTATTCAGTGCTTATCAACTTTGCCTTCAAAGAAAGATGTGTTATGAAAGGAAGAATATGTAGATATAACACACGTAAGCCTATCACTGCTTAGGGTTTGATTACAACTACAAAGCTTATGGTAAAAGTTGTACTTTTTGTGATCGCTTTCCAAAACCACTTTGCTAATAATAAGTGTTGAAATATAATGAAAAAAACCCCAAATCACTTTCGATTCCCCCTGAGAATTTCTCCACATTAGCACAAATAGGCCTATTATATCAACATGAATAATTACCTAGACAGGGATACTCCTAATATCCTATGACCTGTATATCAACTCCAGAATTCCCCCAGGCTCATATCTAGTGACAAATTCTGGACAGTTCATAAAATTTGGGTGATAATTCTTGTAAAAGCTCTCAGAGATCAGTAATTTTCCTTATTACTGTTTTAATACTTCTATTATTATTTCCAATAACTTGAAGACATCTAAGAGGGAAATGAGGGCTATAACCTAACTTAGAGTAGCCGCTAAACGTAGTTATCCCACTTATATTCAGTTCTTCATTTCTAGCTCTTTGATTGAAGAAGCAAACAGAATCCTTGTTAAAAAGCAGAGCTTTTTTCCTTTCAAAAGGAGAATCACTTTACGATTTTATTAGGCAAGGCTCTAAAAAGATATATTTTACCAGTTAGTACAAGCAAATCTATGACTATGTTCTTGGACATTTGATGAGTTACACTTGATGACAAAAACAAACTAAAGTTAAGAATCTTTTGTGGAAAGTGGTTAATTATACAAATCTACCATTTGTCACTCTTTGGGGATATAGAAAATTAACTATTCAGTCTGCATTTTAGAATGCATTTTTTAAAAGAATGCATTTCAAATGGCCAAGGAAAATACTCAAATTCACATGTAGAGGAGATTTTATGAAGGATCCCCGGAATAATAACAAAAAGAACACAAAATTGTAACTGCTCTCTGAAGAGCAAATAGAAACAGACCTAGCTTCTGACTAGAATAAATCTAGTTGGATCTGCCAAAGATAGAATATCAATTCAAAGGACTATAAAAACAATGAAACCTAGAAACAGCAATCAGAGACACAGATCTTCATTCAGAAAGAATTAGGATTCTGCCAGGAAAGATAAATCAATACAAACATGCTCCCTCTCAGAGCCTTGTTCAGATATGTCAGTCAATAAATTTGAATGAGTCAAGAAAAAAAATTATATTAAATGATTTATCTGCAAAGAAAAATAGCTACCTATATTCTACCTGAATAAAAGTTTGAATTTCTCAAAATTATTTCAACTCTAAATCAGAAGAATGAACCTATTCAAAATGTGCATTCTTTTTTAATTTTAAAAATCATATCATTTTGCAGCCTCTTTGATAAGGATCATGACCATAATAAATTATGACATAACTACTACAGTATGTTTAGATAGTAACAATATTAGTTCTTGTCTCTAACACGTGTCAAAAGTTAGACACATGAAATTAATGAATGTCTACAAAAAGAAGTGGAGGGTGGAGGGCAGAAAGTAATATCATCTGAAAACAGAAACATAAATTGCTCTTCGTGGTAGGTTTCAAACAGCTGAAAATGAAGCATTGAGAAAGACCAATGAACCACACTGCATGAGAGTGTAATGACAGCTAGAATGTAACAGGAAAAATTCCTTTAAGGAAATAAAATGTATGTAATGCATCACAGATGCCATTGCCAAAATATTATAAAAATTCAAACAGTGAATGTGATTACTCTAAGAACTTGAAATATTGGCCTCTGCTTATAAAAATGGTATGATCAAAAGAGAAGGTTTTATACTAAATTGATGCATCAGAAAAAAAAATTAGATATTGTTTTATAAAAGAAAAAGATTTTATGTTTTAATCTGATCCCCATTTCCAATTGATTAATTGAGAGAAATACTCAATGGGCATTTTCCCTTTATCTTGAAAGTTGTGTTAAAAAACAGAAAACTATTAGTTTGGGCTGCATATAGCAGGGTTTCTCCACTTCAGCACTACTGCTATTTTGAGCTCTTAGGGTGTGGGATGAGCTGATCTGCACATTGTAAAATTTGTAGGAGCGTCCCTGGCCTCTCCCTGCTAGATGCTGGTAGCACTTTCACCCTAGCTGTGACAACCAAAAATTCTCCAGTCTTTGTCAAATGACCTTAACTGGTAACATTGGTAAGTATTAAGACTTGTAAAGTGTTAAGAATGTTGGAGAAATGAAAATACCTAAATCAGATGAACACATATTATAGATAGACTGGGAAACGTTGGATAAAAATATCAATATTGGCTTACTAAATTAAGCATTTATTTGCTTTGATATGTTTATACGGAAAGAAGCAGAGTACCAAAGTGAAGTGAAATCTGTAAATTAAATGAAAAAGGTGAAGAATTACTAAAAAAAATACCATTATTGCATTTGTGATTGATAAAAATGATTGCAAATCAGTAAAAATACTCAAATATGAAATACTATTTAATTTTGGAACTCTAGCAGTCTTCATTTTGGGTCATTTTATAACAGAGTTCTTTTTCTCTAACAGAAAATGTGAGGAAGAGTATTTCTCTAAGAAAAACAAGGTCAAACAATCAAGTAAGGTTCTGCATTTAATAGTCTAGACTGCTGAAATGTCAGCACTGTGTTACAATGACGGAAAGAGGTAGAGACTCGCCTTTAACATTTTACAGTCTGGTGGAGACAGCATATATATTTTTTTTAATTTAAAAAAATAGCTGTAAAATCAAAATTGTAATTAGTGAAAGGAGAAGTACCCTGGATGCAATACCAGTATATGACTCAAGGAAATACAGAAAGTTTTATCTGGTGAGATCAATTTCACAATTGATCTATGATTGAAAAATTACTAGAAATCTAGTGGTCAGTGGAAGGGAGGAAGGGAATACCCAAGTTGAGAGAACAAGATGTACAAAGGTCCTGGAGTTGAAGTGAGTCTGGTCTTTTTGAAGCCACTAAACCCATTTGGAGTGTGTGAATGGGTTTGGGATAAGATGAACAAAAGTGTTTTATATATGATACCTCATCAAAGAATTTATGACCAATGAAAGGACCTGGAGCTTACTTAGAACAATAGGAAACCATTAAGAGTTTATACAGGGGCAGGTAATGTGATCAAATTTATAACTTAAAATGAAGTGACTGTATATTCAAAGAGAAGAACAAAATGGAGGACAAATGCTACCTGACTTTAAGACTTATTATGAAGTAAGAATAATCAAGGCAACATGGTATTGGCAGAAGAATAGATAAATAGAACAGAATAGAGAGTCCAATAAATAAATAAAAAGACCCTCGTATATATAGTCAACTGTTCTTTGATAAAGAAGCCAAGGCAATATAATGGAGCAAAGACAGTCTCTTCACAAATGGTGCTGGAAAATCTGGGTATCTACATGCAAAAAAAATAAAAATAGAAAAAGAAAGAAAAGAATCTAAAAATAGACTTTACACTCTTCACAAAAATTAACTCAAAATGAATCGTAGGCCAAAATGTAAAATTCAAAAGCATAAAACTCCTAAAAGATAACATAGGAGAAAACCTAGATGATCTTCAGTATGGTGATCTCTTTTAAGATATAACATCAAGATACAATCCATGAAAGAAAGAATTTATCAACTGGACTCATTAAAATTTAAAAAAGTCTGCTCTGTAAAAGATAACGTCAAGAGAATGTGAAAGCCACAGACTGGGAGAAAATATTTACAAAAGACACATCTGATAAAGGAATGTAATTCAAAATGTAAAAAGGATTCTTAAAAACTCAACACTAAGAAATCAAACAACCGGATTAAAAATGGGCCAAAGACCTTAACAGACACCTCACCAAAGAAGATCAACAGATAGCAAATAAGCATAAAAAGATGCTCCGTATCATATGCCATCAGGGAAACACAAATTAAAACGATGTGATACCACTACGGTAGACACCTGTTGAATGGCCAAAATCCCGAACAGTGACAACAGCAAATGCTGGTAAGGATGTGGAGTAGCAGGAACTCACACATTGCCGGTGGGAATGCAAAATGGTACAACCATTTTGGGGGACAATATGGCAGTCCCTTACAAAAGTAAACAGACTCTTACAAGTATCTTTCTAGCCATTGCTCTCCCTGGTAATTACCCAAAGGAGTTGGTAACATACGCCTACACATGACCTGACATGGATGTTTATAGCAACTTTATTTATAATTGCCAAAACTTGTAAGCAACCTAGATGTCCTTTGGTAGAAGGATGGATAAAAAATTGTTACATCCAGATAATGGAATACTCAGTGCCAAAAAGACATTAGCTATGAAGCTATGAAAAGACCTGGAAGAACCTTAAAATGCATATTAATAAGTGCAAGAAGCCAATCCGAGAATGCTATATACTGTATGAGTCCAATTATAAACATTCTAGAAGGGGCAAAACTATAGAGACGATAAAAAGATCAGCGGTTGCCAGGGGTAGGTGAGTGGAATGAAATGCAGAAGAAAAATAAATGAATAAAGTCACTGAAGGACTTCCAATTTCACTCTCTGACATATAAAAAGATTGAAAGTTGTCACACCCATCCTTATCAGAATTTTTTTTTTTTTTTAAGAATTAAACTGAAAATCAAGCACTTTTGAGAATGCAGTCACAGCTGAATTCTACTTACCAGGAGAAAAGACTGATGTACTTGCTGGTAGGCGGCAGATACACGTCAATGGCGTTTCTGACAAATTGTCAGAGGCTGAGTATGGACTAGCATGGAAGTGAGAAAATCCTCTGGGTAACAGTCTTGTGGGAGGGAGGGTGCAAAATGTTCAGGGGCTTTCCCTTCAGTAACTCTAGCTGGCTCTGGCAAGTGGAAAGGAAACACAGGTCATTGGGAAAAGTGGGGACACCAAAAACATGTATACACATGACTTTCATTCATCTTTTGTTATTGGTATATATTGAGTATTACAATTTTAATACAGTTTTTTCCTTTCTTACAATATGTATACACGTTTTTGGCACCCTCTGGCAATCTCTGTATATCTAAAGCTGTCTCTATAATGGAGGCACACCAGGAAAAAAGACTGCTAAGCCTCATCCAAGCTGGAGGAAGTTCATTCCTTCCACTCTAATCCCTTCTACTGTTCCAGTGCTTTCTAAGAGAAACAAACAAACAAAAACCCAAAAAATCACAGTTCATAGGGGTCAGTACTTTTAAAAAGCAGATTGGGAGCCCTGTCGTTTGGGAAGAGAGTAGGGAATGGAAGGAGGTAACTGACAAATAAACTTTCCCAGTGTATACAGTCCCACCTTCCCCGCTCCCAAAAGGTAGATTCCATTGGAGGATTACAAAATGTCCCTTTCCCATACCTTACCACCACACAAACAAGTCTTCAGTATAATAACAGTGAATTGTCAAAGACAAACAGAGCCAGACATTAGTTAAAGTAATAAAAACCGATTTTCATCCAGAAGCTACCGACAGTAGAGGAAAGAGTTGAGCTCCATGCTTGGCATTTTACAGGGAAAATTAGGGAGGGGGATGAGCAGAAGCCCAGTTGAGTCAGAGAAGTGAAACAGAATAACAGGTTGGTCAATGTAAATATGATTAGGCCAGCTGTGTTTGCAAGGTGACACTTATCTAAATGAGGATTATATCCCCCCACAGAGACTGGGAAAAAGAAGCCCAGGATTTACCCATGACTACATTATAACAAAATGTCTCTCTAGTGCTTGAGAAAGATACTTCTGAATTGTAGGAGATCCATATTCACAATTGTAAGCCACTGTTTAGTAAATGCTCTATGTAATGGAGATCAAGGGCCTATCAGATGTTGGCTAGAACAAACATAAATTCAACTTTGAGCTTTGAGCTTTTTCAGACAGCATATTAATGGGGCAGGAGAGGGAGCCGCTGAAGTCATTTCAGGCACATGAATTTGTGCTGCTAAGAAGCCAGAGTTTGGTCTTTCCTAGCATGGAGGTTTGGAGGAAATTATGTACCAAGATTTCTGTGCTTCTCAGGGTTACAGCTGAAAGAGATGCATGGTGCAGATTCTTTGAGGAGGAGTATTTAAAGATGCCCAAAGTCAAGAGGGGAGACAAAAACAAAGACATTAAAGGAGTCAAGCCTCTTGTATCTACAGCTATAGCAAACTTTAAACACAGTTCATATCCTAGTGAGGTTAACATAAAACTTCTCACCAAAATCATATACACCTATTTCCTGTTGCCTGGTAAAACATTCCTGACTTTCAACCAAAAATTCTAAGCATGCTAAAAGGCAAGAAAAAAATACTGTGAAGAGAGAAAAGCATAAGAACCAAACAGTTTTGATGAAGATATTGGATTGTCAACCTGAGAGTTTAAAATAACTTAAAAGTTCTAATGGAAAAAGTAGGGAACATAAAAGAACAGATGGGTAATATAAGCAAAGAGATGAAAATTCTAGGAAAGAACTGAAAGAAAATGCTAGAAATAATTTTTAAAACCACTATAATGGAAATGAAGAATATTATCACAGGCTTATCAGTAGGTTTGACATGCTGAGAAAAGAATCAGTGAGTTTGAACATACGTTAACAGAAACTTTCAAACTAAAAGGTAAAGAAAAAAAATAGAATAAAAAACAAAAGAACAAAATATCCACACAGTGGGATAATGGCACATATGCTTAATTGGAATAAAAGTAGGACAAAAGGAAGAACAGGTGCAGAAGAAACACTTTTAGTAGTCATGGCCAAAAATGTTGGTCCTGGCCAAAAACATATGATAAGTGAAAGAAGCCAGTCAGAAAAGAACACATACCATATAATTCCATTCATATGAAATGTCCAGAATAGGGAAATCTATAGTGAAGACAGGAGGTTCTGGTTGCCTAGTGCAGGAGGGAGATGATGAGGGCAGGGGAGGTGACAACAAAAGAGTTCAGGGTTTCTTTTTGAAGTGATAAAAATGCTCTAAAATTGACTTTTCTGATGGTAGAACATATCTATGAACATACGAAAAACTACTGAATTGTACACTCTAAATGAGTGAATTTTATACTATATGAATTTTACCTCAATAAAGCTGTTAAGAATAAAATTTAAAAATTAATAGCCCACAACTTTCCAAATTAATGACAGACACCTAACCATCAAACTGCAGATTCAGGAAATGCATAGAATATTACACAGAATAAACACCAAAACATATCAGAGAAAAAAAAAAAAAAAAAAACACACCTAAGTAAATCGTATTTAATTTGCAGAAAACCAAAGACAGTGAGGAAATTTTGAACAAAAACAGAGGGGAGACAATCACCTTAGATATCAAGGAATAGGGCTATAACCATGACAGCTGACTCACATCAGAAACCATATAGGTAAGAAGAAAACGTCGAAAAAACAAAACCATGAACCCATAATTCTACAGCCATTGAAATTATTCACAAAAAAATGGAGAAACAGAGACTTTCTCAGACACATGAAAGCTGAAGGAATCCATTGCCAGTAGCCCTGCTCTGCAATAAATGTTAAAAATCATTGGAGCAAGAGAAAAACGTTGTAGGTCAGAAAGTTGGATGTACATAAAGAAAGGGAAAGTATCAGAAAAGCAATAAATGCAAATAGATAAATAAAATATATTATTCTCATCTTCTTCACTGATATAAGCCAAAACTCCTTGTTAACAGTGACAATGTATTACTGGGTGAGCAGAGCATATGGGTGTGTGAAATGAATAACAGTAATTCCACAAGGGAAGAGGAGGAGGAATTGAGACAGAGATGTTGTAAGTTATATGCAGTACACATAATATGGTATAGTGTTATTTAAAGTTGCATTTTGATTAGTTAAAGGTGTCCATATAAACTCTAGAACAATCATTTAAATATTTATTAAAAAAAGAAACATTTAATAGCCTAACAGAATTGATAAAATGGAAAAATAAAATTATAAAATGTTCATTTAAAACTGGAGAAAGAATGACAAAGGCGGAAGAGCAGCAAATGTAATGAACACAAAACAGGTACATATATGTTACCGTGTTTCCTGAAAATAAGACCCAGCCGGACAATCAGCTCTAATGTGTCTTTTGGAGCAAAAATTAATATAAGACCCGATATAAGTTTTATTATTTATATTATATTATATTATATTATATTATATTATATTATATTATATTCCTGGTCTTATAGTAAAATAAGACTGGGTCTTATATTAATTTTTGCTCCAAAAGATGCATTAGAGCTGATGGTCTGGCTAAGTCTTATTTTTGGGGAAACATGGTACATAGTAATCCAAGTCTATAGTCACTTTAAATGCCTAAATGCACATATTAAAAGAGTGATTATCATAGTAGACAATAAAGATAAAACCCAAATACATATTGTCTACAAGAAGCCCACTTTAAATACGAAGATTCCCATATGTTAAAAGTAAAATAAAGGCGGTATACCAAACTAATCATCATAAAAAGACAGTTGATAAAACTGTACTAATTCTAGATAAATAAGAATTTAAACCAAAGAAGGTTATCATGGATAAAGAGGGCAATACATAATGATAAAAAGTCAATTCTCCAAGAAAACATAACAATCCTAAATGCGTGCATGCACCAAATAACATAAAGTCAAAAACCTTGAGGCAAAAACTTCTAATGGTGAAAGGAGAAACAAATAGAACCTCTATTATAGTTAGACAGTTTAACACTCTCTTGTCAATAATTAATAGATGAAACAGCCACAAAATAAGTGAGACTACAGCAGACCTAAACAAACTATTAATCAACTTGATCTGATTGACAGTTGAAGAATACGCTATCCAATAGCAAAATACATCTTCTCAAGTTCACACAGAACATTCACAAAGACTGTCCACCTTCTGGACCACAAAATACATCTGAACCAATTAAAAAAGAATAGAAATCATACAAAGTATATTCTCAAACCATAGTGAAATTAAA